>NW_015161968.1:397536-418799 GCF_001447785.1 Gekko japonicus
CAACTTTAATGCCGTTAGGGGGTACTAAGCCATTTTTGCTCATAGGACTCCACAGCTTAGAGGGAACATTGCTTATAGGATGTCTCTGAATGGGTTTTCTGTGCTGATGCCTCTCAGGCTTGTCTGAAGCAACAGCTGCTCCAGTGTGGTAGAGGAAAGCAAAGGTTGGCTCTTTGCTTGGGAGAAGGAGGAAACAGAGTGGTGGGTATCATGGTACCCACAGAAGCCACACTTCTGTGTGTGCTGCATAGGGAGATTTGAACCTTTTCCGCTATTTGCAGGGATCCTGATCTTTCCTCCTCATGTCTCCTGGGTGCTGGACATGGGTAAAGGGATAGGCAGGTAAAAGGGAGAGGAGGCAGAAAGATGTGATTCTATACTTTCAAAGTAAGGTAGATAGCCCTTTACATTATTACCCCCCCCCCATACACCTCTATCACTCAGCTTGGTATATATTGAAAATCTGTCCCATTCGTCCATTACTCTTGTTGTTATTATTTGAGGAGTGTCTTGTGTGTCTTCAGGTATGACAGCAGAACATCCAGCCCATCTTTGCCAGACCTAAGAATGTACTCACGGCTGTCAATCACTCATTAAGACAGCAAACAAGAAAAACATCATTCTTGCAAGAGACACTTGCCTCACTGTGAAGTATCTACACCCCAGAATCTGTCCACACCTGAATGACAGAGTTAACGTGATTGGAAGCTAGCATGAGAAGTTCAAATATTTGAAAGTACAAAGTAACTTGACGGTAAACACCAAGTGAATAGCTTAGAAGTTCAGTTTAATATGAACACTGCTTTTGGTATCCTTGAGGAAATGGAGACTATTTAGAAAGCAGATACATTTCTTCTCTTCACAAACAAAAGCTTCACCACTTACCAGTTACTGATGCAAGACTTCATTTTTTTTAAAGTTCCTTTTGTGCTGAGAGTTGTTTGGATGGAATGCAAGGAATGTCTATTTCATACGCTGTCCACGAATGAACTTCATCACCTAGTTCAGAAATCCCACTGTTTCCAACAGCTGTGGCTGCTGCGCTCATAATATATGTAAAAACACAGAATGCTTCTGTGCCCGACGTGTTTTCTTCTATAATATGTGTTCATATTTGTTACAGAAAATACAGCTGAAGCTATAGATCAGTTTCCTAAAGCTGTGTCTGGAAAGTTATACACAAACACTGAAGTTTAAACTGGACAAACTGGCCTAGTTTTGTTCTTGGCACTTGATTCTGCTGGTGTAATGGGGTAGTGCTTCCATGCTGTGTCCCTAGCTTTATTTATTTAATTTTAATTCATTTATTTAATTCATTCATACCCTGCTTTTCTCTCCAATAGGGACCCAAGGTGGCTTACATCATTCTTCTTTCCTCCATTTTATCCTCACGACTACCCTGAGAGGTAGCTTAGGCTGAGAGAGGGTGACAGGCCCAGTGAGCTTCCATGGCATGAGTTGGGGTTTGAACCCAGGCCACCCAGATACTAGTCCAGCACTGTTAACTACTACACCACACTGGCAAAGTGTGGACAGAAGACAGTGCCCCAGAAGTCATTTCTGCAGCCAGGGCAGGCTCCCAATTTTATTCCGCTCATCATAGGAGTTTAGACTGGGTGACTTACCAAAGGTTATAGAATTTCAAGAGTCCTGTTTTCAAAACTCAAAGTTGCCATTGCTCAGATAATAATGACCATAATAGAACAAAGTTTGAGTCCAGTGGCAGCTTTAAAACTAGCAAAATTTTATTTAAGGTATAAGCTTTCATGCGCAAGCACAGTTCTTCAAACATTTGTATCTGAAGAAGAAGAAGAGGAGGAGGAGGAGCAGGAGATTGGATTTATACCCCGTCCTTCACTTGGAGTCTCAGAGTGGCTTACAAACTCCTTCCCCTTCCCCTCCCCACAACAGACACCCTGTGAGGTAGGTGGGGCTAAGAGAGCTCTTTCAAAAACTGCTCTTTCAAGAACAGCACTGACAGAACTATGGCTTGCCCAAGGTCATCCGGCAGGTGCAAGTGGAGGAGTGGGGAATCAAACCTGGTTCTCCCAGATTAGAGACTGTGCACTTAAACGCTACACCAAACTGCTTGCACACAAAAGCTTATACCTCGAATAAAATTTAGTTGCTGCTTTTCTTCTCCGCCATCACCTGTATTCAGTGGCAGAGTAGCAACGGGACCAATTGGCCATTTCATTTAAGGACCTATAGATGGCAAAATTTCAGAGCTATTAAACTATCCTTGAGTCAATTGCTAAAACGCGACACTGCCACAATACCATTGGGTTTCTATTTTAAACTTCCTAGAGTTGGGCCATATCTAAGACTGATCTTAAATTTTAAAAATGAAGATATTCCTTCTAAGATGATGCGATTACAGGACCTTTTATTTAGGAAGTATGGTATTCTGGTCTCCAGAGTTTTTAAGAATAATGTGCGAACTCCCTTATGCACTAGTGCATCTAAAGGAAACACCAGGCCTGGTTCAAATATAGCTGTACCTCCTAAATATTCAAATCTGCAGTGGAAGGAAGGCACAGGAAGCAGGAGTAAGTCTCTTGCTCTGGATGAGGAGGAGCAGAGAGAAGGGTGTGGTTTTAGAAAAAATATCAACCATCCTGCCAATGAAGTCTCTCCACAATCCACTCAATACAAAGGAGTCCTTCACCCACACTCTTCAGTTTACAACGAATCATCCAAGGAAATAAAATCTCCTGGAACAGAGGCAGTATCAGCGTGTGATTACTCCAGGCCACTTGAACCTCAGGAAGGAGGAGTGTATGAGGAAGAATTAGACTTGAGGTCTAATAAAGTTATTTCATTTTCACAATGTTGGTCTAGGAACAATAAATCTCTTGCCACAGAAATTGCAGGAGCGGAATACAATTTATCACACTGGCCTGCAGTCTCATCATTACCTTCCTCTCTAGAAATGGATTTTATGGAGGTGGAACAGAACCCTTTACAGCAGATGCCACTCCTTCCTCTTCCACTATCTTCAGCCCAGTCATCCTCTACCCTACTCGCTGGGAAGAACGACCCCCCAGATAGTTATGAGGATGACATCTGCTAGCTCAGGGAAGCCTCTGGAAGAGGTTAGTGTCTCAGTGGCAGAGTATTTTTGATGTATTGTTGCAGGTAAAGAAGCTGGAAGTATGCTACTCTGCCTTATTAAGGCTTCCTTCAGAAATCGTGATACACCAAGGTTTAGAAACGATGGTTTGATAAAATCCCAGTTAATTCTGATGTCTGAATGCAGGCAGTCCAGCTAACTGGGGTTCACTGTTTGTTGCTGAACTGGGATTTCAATATAGGATGTATAATCGCATCATACTAAGAAGAAAACATCCCAGGGTTGTACAAAAATTTCCCATCACCATAGTTCCCACTTTCTCCTCAGTAATGGTACAGCCTGTTGGAATGTTGGCCTGTCCATGTATGATTTGAAACTTGAAAAAAAATGCATTATCTCTACCATAATGCAATGTTTTACCAATCAGTCCATACTAGATTACTTATTGCAAAGCCTTCCTGTGGCATACTTTGAAATTGGTCTGACCAGTGCTTAGTCCTGATGTCTGTTGTCAATACCCAGGCTTTCCTCTGGAACTTCTGAGAATGTAAACTTTCTCTCGCCTCTAGTTACCATAATTTAGTGGTGAGGAGTAAAGATTACCTCATGAGAAAGTGTGACTTCTAGGCACACTTAAGTCTAGCACTTCTCATTTTAGAAATTAAGCACTGGTCTTCACTGCCCATTTATCCATGCTAACCAATATGCAAGTGAGTAAAGACATTTGACACATCTCATCATCTAATAGAGTGAGAATAGGAAGTCTCAAAAGAACTGTGGGTAATACGAGGACAGGTAAAAGAAGTGGGGAGGGAAGATGGCATGGAATAGCCCAATTTCATCAGCTCTCAGAGACCGCCATGGGAGACTCTGCAGACAAAGGCAATGGCAAACAAACTCATTTGCCTTGAAAGCCCCTTGCTGGGGTCACCATAAGTTGGTTGCAACTTGACAATGCATACGTATGTAAAGGAAATGGACCCAGCATAACTATGGAATACAAGCTACCAGCATTCTGTTCAATGAGGGATGGTAGAATGCTTAGAATTTCCACTAAGTATTTTCTGGCATGTAAACGGCTCTTTCATCCAACTGAGAATCCAGTTTGCCGTCTATTCTCTATCAAGATTTAGGAATGTTTTAAATTCATCTTTTGAATTTATCCTCAAAATGCTTTATAAAAGCTTTGCCTTTGTGTCTGAAGACTACATGATGGATGGTTTCATGCTGCAGAACAGGTATTTTCTATTTAAATAGCTGGATTTTTGTTCGGAGTGTTGCTGCTGCTGCTGTGACTTCCACTATTTCTTTCCTGTGTCCTGCCAATTTTCTGTGACAAGGGAACTCCTGGATTTATGGAAGCAGGGTGAAGGGGAGTTTATCTAGCAAGACAGAATCAGGCCAGACTCTGTATTCATCTTCAAGTTTCTGCTCTCGTGGCTGGGTGCAGCCCACTTACTAGAGCAATTGTTGAATTTTCTTTCCCATATTTTCCTCTCTGGAGATATGTGGGAACACATCTCAGCTTAGAACATCAATGGAGAAATGTATTTGTTATATCTGTAATAGAGATATTGTGTGGTGGGGAGATTAATGACACCAGACCAAATTCTTTCATACTTTTGTATGCCAGACCACATTTCTCAGCTGAATAAAGCTATTTGGCGTTTTCTTTCTTCAGCATAAAACAAAGCAAACTTTACTCCTTAAAGAAAGATTAAAATGTTATAAACTTTGACCAAAACAACATTAAGAAGCACTTTTATATCTTGTTGATTTCATTTACTGAATAGGGTGCTTAAATGCCTCCCACTGAGATCAACAGGATTTAAATTTCTTTTCTGGATCAAGATCTGTCTTTTTAAAGGTACAGTCTACTTGGAAAGGTGGCAGAAAGTTATGGTTACTTTCTTAAATCTTTCTTTCTTTAAACAGTTTGTATCCACCCTTCAGGCTCTCAGAGAGGCTCCCAGCAGAAGAAAATATATTAAAACCCCACCCAATCCACAGCAAAAACAATTTTAAAACAATAGAGCCATAAATAACCAATTAAAATGAGCTTCAAAACAGCCTCCAACCCTTGCAGCAAACATGAATCAGCCAAATTAACCATGAGCAGAACAAATCAGAACATAGCAGAGTAACAGAGCAGGAGCAGTTTCAGAAACAAAGTATAAATTAAGTATTCACCATAGAAAAGCACCAGTGAAACCATAAAAAACATGTTCAACAGAAAGCCAGGGTAAACTGGAAAATCATGAGATCTAACCCTAGGATTGGTGGCTGTGGGGATGTAATTAAAAGGTTAAGGTGCCACACCTAAAAAGGCCCTGCTTCTGCTAGCAGGCAATCTCATCTTATTAGAAAAGGAAGCAGGGCCTATGATGTGGAACTTAACTGATGGGCAGGAACATATGGGAGTAGGTGGACCTTCTCAGGCCATTTAGCGCTTTTAAAAGCCAAATCCAGCACTTTGGATTGGGCCAGGAAACAAACTGGCAACCAGTTCAATTGTTTCAAGACCGGCATAGTATGCTGTCTATATCAGAGGTCAGTCAACACTCTGACATCCACATTCTGAACCAAATGCAGTTTCCAAATCATCTTCAAGGGCAACCTCACATAAAGCACACTGCAAGTAGTCCAGCTGGGACACCAGCACGTAGATAACTATGGCTGAATTTTACCTCTCAAGGTAAATACCACAGTTGGTATCAGCCACATACTGCAGGGAAGAGCCATACCTCCAATTGAGAAGCTACATCTAAAGTCACCCCCAAGCTGTAAACCTGCTCTTTCAGAGACAGTCCAGCCCTGCCCAGAAGAAGGAAAAAAAATCACATGTACAGCAAGGTTTTCCTTGGTTCAGCTGGCTTGGCTAGATTGCTCATTTACCTTACAAGTGGCTTTCTCCTGCATTCACAACTGTGAAGTGTTCACATAAAAGGAGAAAGTCAAGGGTGGTTTACAGCTCAGACAGCAAAATGTTCTAAGATTAATTGCTATGATAAGAGTCGCTTTTTTAGTATTAGGCTATAATGCTGTATATTGTTGTTTCATGTGTCTGTTCCTTTCCCGTGGAGTACATGGTTGCAGGATTCAGTGCCACATTTAAGACAGGCAAGTTAATTTTTTGAAACTTCCAGAGGTTTCCAACCCAAGTGAAAGGAATGCAGGAGTTGTTTTCGCTTGATTCTCTCTGGTTATTTCGAATTACTCACTCACACTTTGCAAGCATCCAGCTGTTTTCCAGCAGCTTTACTAAACAGGCAAAATTTTCTGGATAAACTGTTCCTTTTCCCATGCCATACATTATATCTTATAGAGGCACATGTGAAATTCATAGACCACAGCAACAAAGGACCAGTATTAGCTGAAGCAGTACTGATTTTGAGACCTGTGGCGACAAATATACCACTGGCAATGGGCAAAGAATCCCTGAATTTAGGTTCCATTTCCCTTCAAATTAGGTTCTGTTTCATGGCTTCGCCTGCTGTGGTACCTGCCAGAAACCCCAGGGATCAGGACTGACATCAGTGTCCCACCATGAGCCAGAGCTGCTTGGCTCATCTGCTCTCACCAGGAATGGGAGTTTGCCCCAGAGGGCCCACTGCTGATCCTGCAGTGTCGGAGGGCCTCTGGATTCGCTCCCATTTCATGCCAAAAGAAGTCAAAGAGGGCTGTGTGTATGAGCAGTATCAGTGATACTGGGTTTTAGTGGGTAGCCATTTTAGGGAGGGGATGAAACTCTGGCCCATTCTACTTTCTTGGAGTTACTGTATCTATGGCAGTGGTCACACACACTTCTGCATTCTGATTTCCATCACTTGTGTGTTCCTATTGCTTCAGGGTTCCCTCCCCCCAATGTGTTTTGCTCTCTCTAGTAGTCCCAGAGTAGTAGTCCACACATATGGAAAGGGGGGGGGTACCCAAAGCAATAGGGACAAACGAGTGACAAAATGAGAATGTGGGGGTCTGGTCACACGGACGTTTACTGCAGGATTCACTGCTGATTCCTCGCGCATTAAAGGTTCCTGTCTATATAGGCAAACCCGCCTCCCGCACCGAAGCGGGCTGAGTCCCGCGGTTTCTGCTCTTTTATCCGCGTTTTCTGAACACCCGTTGGAACTGGTGTTTTCCTGATATCTCGCGCTTTGCATCTGCGGTTTTGGTATGTTTAGTGTGTGTGACCACAGCCTTTGTCAGGCAGCCAGAGACATTTTCCCTGGGAGAAAAATGTAAGTTTGTGCAATTCATTCTACTGACCTATGGTATGCTTAACTGAAAGAGAGAGAGAGAGGGCGATCTGCTTGAGAGGTAGTCTCATCTCAGGATTTCACAATGATGATTTCCACATTTTTACACAATCCATTCTGAATGGGAACTGAGCTGGAAACTAAGCTACAGAATCAAACAAGCACTTTATCACCACCTCGATTTACCTCAATAGGCCATGTGAGAAAATAGTATCTGAGAAGCCCTTCTTTTCAGCCCTGACTTTTGAGCTGAAATAGACGCTATTAGCAAAAAGAAAGCCTTGACATAATGGCACTGCTTGGTTATACTGAAAATGTTAAGTATTGTTTATGTTTCCCCTGAACAGCGGGAAATTCCAAGAAGCCTTTAGAGAATCTGTTGGAGAGAATGAACATGGTAAAGTTATGAGTGTCTTTGCTTTAGTCTCTTTAGAAATGATTAAGTGGTTAAACAGTATTAAAAGGAATCCCCACATATAGTATAGAGCATATCAAATCCATAACTTCAGAACCCTGAAATACTAAAATAAAATAAAATCATGCTTCTCTTCAGAAACCACTTCACAATCTGCATGTCACAACTCCAAACTGGAAAGTGCTCCTATTCATCTTTCTTCAGGTAAAGGTAAAGGTTCCCTTGCTCGAAAGCCAGTCAAATCCGACTCTAGGGTTGCGGGGCTCATCTCCGTTTCAAAGCTGAAGAGCCAGCGCTGTCCGAAGACGTTTCCGTGGTCATGTGGCCGGCATGACTAAACACCAAGGCGCACGGAACGCTGTTACCTTCCCTCCGAAGTGGTACCTATTTATCTACTTGCAATTTCTTGCTTTCGAACTGCTAGGTTGGCAGGAGCTGCTATTACTGAGATGGTTACTGGGCCATACGTCCTACAAGGAGAGCCCATTTTGTATCATGATGGCTGTACCACTAATTTTGAGTTCCATTTACCCCCTCCTTTTTATTCTTTTTAAAAATTAAATTGTTTTATTTTCTCAAGAAAAAGTAGGGTACAGAAGGGAAGAGGGGATAGGGGGAAATACGGATTCATCAAATTTATCAAATATTATGGGTTGTTACATACAACAAGTAAAATCAACTGTATTAGTAAAAATACATGTTTCAAATATAAAAGCAAACAATAAAACATTATTATATTGTTTAGGGAAGCATTCTCTCTTTAAAAGAATAAAGAATAAAGAACTTTTCTAATTTTAGCGATAATATATTAACAATAAGAAAAAGTATGTCTTTAACAGTTTAACAAACTGTTAGTGCTTTTTATTATTTATTTAATTATTTAAAACATTTATTGGCTGCCTTTTTCCTTTGTGGAACACAAGGCAGCTTACAGTATGCTCGAAACATTATCAAACACAATAAACACAACAATTATAATGTCAATAAAAGTCACAGTTTATAAACTCCAAATAGGACTGCCTATAATAAAATCTAAATCAATCAAAACCCGCTTCTAAATAAATCTGTCTTCTACTGCCTCTTGAAGCTTGACAATGAGAGGGCTGGGTGCACCTCCTTGGGGAGTCTGTATTGTTTAGATAGTGTAGAGCAGGGGTAGGCAACCTCTGTGTGTTGAACATTGGCATGCCAAACCATTTTGTTCAGCCCAACCATGCCCTTGGTCCATCCCTCCCCCTGCCCCCCAAAGCTGGGGTGTAATCAAGCTGGAATGGGATTGTACCTACGAGATGGAAGGATGGGCTGGAAGCCAGCAGGGACCAGGGGACAGGTTCCTTCCTGTAGGAAGTGATTATTCATAATTAGAATTTGGAGTAAGGTAGTTTTGAGAGCAAAAGTTCTGACAGCCAAATCAGAGGTTCTTTTTTTCATGAATTCTCCACTGGGGCTTGCAGCCATACTGTAGTTGCAAGTTCCCTCCTGTAGGAGAAACTCATGGTAATGTGTGGAAATGGCACCCATGAGCCCAGTTCTGACTGGGACAGCAGCGTAGATGAAGACAGGAACACCTCTCCCCTCCTCCCCCGCTGCACTGTATTTGACAGTCAAAATAACCCATAGACTGCAGGGGTGGGTGTTATTTACCCTGTCAGGAGGCTGCAAGTACAAGCATTCAGTGCACGTGCTGCCTTCCAGTGGAATGAATAACACCTGCCCCTGCAGTTCTTGGGTTCTTTCAGCTCCCAAAAATGGCATGGGGGGGGGACAGGAGTCCCTCCTCACTTGCATGGCTCTTCCAGTCAGAATTGGACCCATCAGTGCTTTTTACATACAATTTGCCGTGGGGATTTGCCGCTGCAGTATGGCTGCACATCCCTGTGGTGAACTCAGGAAAGATATAATATTTAGTTTGACTCTAAGCATAAACCCTTCCACTGGTTCTTCCACGTCCCACTAAGACCCTGCTAACACAACAGCTTTTAGGAGCATAAACCCTTCCACTGGTTCTTCCACATCCCACTAAGACCTTGCTAACACTACAGCTTTTAGGGTCACATGCACGTCGTGCAGGAATTATTTTCGTTCACTGCAGTCACAATGGATATATCACTGATGTTGTCAGCAGATATTTTTGAAGCAGTCTTATTTGAGTTCCTTATTTCCATGCAAAAATTTTAAGCGCTTGGACCAGAAAGGCTGCCTACACCAATACAGATGAATGGCTTTGTCTAAACCATTAATGGGCTCCAATCACACCACCGAGGAAATGCGGGTGGGAAGCGAGGCTGTTTGACCCGGGGCGAACTGACGCACGTTTGCGCGATCAGACTTCCTGCCCCACAGTTCTAGATACTACTAACCTTTCCTCGGTGGCTTTTTGCAACATTCCTGGTGTAACAAGACGCCCCACCAATGACTCCGGGATGATGGACAGATGTGTCTGTCTGATCGTGTCCTTTTAATCCGCGGGGAATTGTATGTCTGCCGCAGCTTCAGGTACATTTCCTGGTGTAACAAGACGCCCCACCAATGACTCCGGGACGCTGGACAGATGTGTCTGTCTGATCGCATCCCTTTAATCCGCGGGGAAATTGTATGTCTGCAGCAACTTCAGGTACGTATGATTGCAGCCTTGTTTTACTTTTTTATAAAATTGAAAATGCCAAAATATTCTTTCTCTGAAGCCATCCCAAGCCTTCTATTTCTCTTCCTTTTGTATTCCAATCATATTTATTTGGTTTTGCTCTTATTACTGTTCCTTTTAACCTTGTACAGTTTTGAGATGTAAGAAAAGGTCAAAGAAAAACCATGCTGAAAAATATGAATTTCTACATAGAATGTGAAGGACAATTAATAATTGTGTAGGAGGAGCAGAAAGAGATTGATATATTTATCTTTTATAATTAACAGCTCTGAGGTAACTTTCCTTAGGCATCTTTCCTCCAAGCATTTCCACAGCAGGAAATAGCATGGCAACCCTGCTGAATTAAGTGGTATTTTATCTTACAGAGTGTATTGACATGCAGTTGAAGCGAATTTCCTAACTTCACATGTACACTTCAGTTTTATCATATCGTAATACAAAGGAAGTAAGGGTTTGGTGAAGGTTATTTCTCCTAATTTTTCCTCTGCTCCTTGTTATCAAATAATTAGGAGGATGTGGCATTGTTTATATTTAAAACTTATGGCAAATCATAACTAACAAACACATGGCCCAAAAGATTTTGTCTTTTACAATTTTTTTTTTGTATGTACAGTTTTCTCCTTAAATTTTCTTGTGGAGAGCAAACACTGCTCCTCAAAGAATATTGCTCTCCCAAAAAGTTTTTTTTTAAATCATGTCTAAAAACATGACTTTTCTAGAACCATCACTGAAAATAGGGCTAGTAGAACTTCAGTAAACTATTTTATTCCATTTCCCTTACTCTTATAAATCACATTCAGAGAAAAGAAGTAGTTGTAACCAGTTTCAACCATTTCTGAAGTGAGAAATACTAATTATAAATTTCTTTTCTCATTTATCTTGTTCCTTTTTGCCATAGTCTCTTTTTTGGGGGGATGCTCATAAAATGTCTGAAAGAGAAAGAGTTGTTCAGGTTGTGTGCGTTGGGGATTGAGAAATGAAACCACACCAGCAACATTTCATCTTTCTGGCTCACAGGGGGAGGGGAGAGAAACAATTACACGTTCAATCCAATCTCCAGTAAAACATATATTTGAAATTGTATCACTACATAATTATCTTGTTTACAATGTTCTTTACATCTTTTCTCACAGAAAAAAATTAGATTTGGATTCTAATCTTCACATAAATGCCAGAAAGCTTTGGCAAGAGATGGGCTCTGCATACTTAGGGGTATTTCATGGGGGAAAGAAATGTGGTTGCAATTAGGAATACGCAGAACTGTTCTGAGCAAAGCCAACCAGAGCAGCTTTCCAGAGGAATGACTGTGTGAGATGGAGGCAGATAAAAAACAGTTTAGGTAAGAATCATTAAAAGGAATAGTTGAGGCCTCTCAACTTCTTCTTCACCCTTTGGTTTACTGACTTTTTGTAAACTCTTCTTGAATAAGAATTTTTAAAAACCACTTGATTCCCCCGAGTTTCAAAAATAAATAAATCAAACCACACTGAAGACGCAGTGCCCAGAGACCAAAAGGAACTGAATAACAGCCACAGCCACATAATACTTATAAAAACATTAAACCTTTGTAATTTCTGGAAGACTATCACCAAAAAGACAAACTCTGTGCATATTCTGCATTTAACTACATGTACTTAAAAGTGTTTCCTCTTGTGCATACCCAACACCTCTCCACTGTCCCAGATTCATTACCACATGTGGATGTCGGATAACTTTTGTGCTAATGTAGCACAAATTATCCTTCTTAAATCCTCTGATAAAACCCTCCCTCACCAGGGATTTTGTCTCCTTTTAATACCCTTACACTGGTCTCTTAACACTTTTTCATCATAGCTGTGGCAATATATTATGGCTGTGAAAGTTGGACAATAATGACAGCTGACAGGGAAAAAGTTGGTTCATTTGAAATGTGGTCTGGGAGAAGAGTTTTATGGACACTGTGGACCGCCAGAAAGACAAATAAGTGGGTTCTAGATCAAGTCAAGTCTGGAGTCTCCCTTGCTAAATGGAGGCTATCTTGCTTTGGTCACTTTATGAGAAGACAACACTGGAAAGGACAATCATGCTAGGAAAAATTTAAGGCAGCAGGAAAAGGGGAAGACTCAACATGAGATGGATTATTCAATAAAAGAAGCCATGGCCCTCAGTTTGTAAGACCTGAGCCAAGGCTGTTAGTGATAGGGCATTTTGGAGGTCATTAATTCATAGGGTCACCGTAACTCAGAAGCGACTTGATGGTGTTTAACATACACATAACTGTGGCGGAGTTACTGGGGGCTAGACACCCCCCACAGGATTTTCTCCTTTGGCTCTATCTACTCCATTGCACTGGGGCTCCCAGTCGAAATTTATTCCCATTGGGAATACTCCAGGATTCCCAAAGCTTCCCTCATCCCTGATGGAAAATAGATAGATAGAATATCCTGTTGACATGCTACAGGCGCCATGCTCTCATGGGGATTATCCACAGGAACAACACAAGCATTATTGAGTTGGGTTACCAGTCTTAAATCAGGGTGCATCTGCAGTCAATGTTCTCACATTGTGGCTGAGGCACTTCTATTGGGGCACTTGGTTAATATAGCAGAGTTTGCCCAGTGTGATACTGAGTGTAGTAAATAAATCTCCCAAGAAGCAGGGGTCATTTCATAGAAAAAGAGGTGCAGGAGCTCATTAGCATAACTTATTTGCATATGCCACACACCCTGACATCACCGGAAGTGTTGATGTCAAATGATTGGCACAGTCATAAAGATGTGAGACAAAGACCGTCTCTCAGTAATTCATTTCCTCTGGTGACGTTTCAAAGATCAAGAAAGATTTTCAATATTCATAACAGCTGTAATGTCTAGTAGAACCTGCCATGGGCTAAGATGATTGTAGTGTATTGAAAATCTTTCTTGATATCTTTGAAACGTCACCAGAGGAAATGAATTACTGAGAGATGGTCTTTGTCTCACATCTTTGTTTGGAAGAAGATCTACCTTCGAAATGGCAAGACATTCCGGAGATCACCGTCATAATTTTCTATTATTGTGTATATTATTATTGGTCACTTTTCATATTTTTGATTCTTTAAAGAAATTTATTAAGCATCACCTTTTCACAGTTTTTTCTGATTTTTGTATCACCGGAAGTGTGTCAGAAGGCAACACCCACTGCTTGGGCTTCACTGGACTGTTTAGGATTGCTAGCTATTGGGGGGGAATACGCAGAGGAGGGAGAGCTTATACCTAAATAAAACTTGGTCTTAAAGGTGCCACTGGACTGTTCTGGACCAGGACCCTATTCTGCCATGCCTCTCTTAGGTTTTTCTCACCGCCTGGAGAGGCTTTTCTTCCACTCTTAGGGTAGCTCGCTACTATCACCTGACCTTTGTACAGAATTACCCACTGGGAGAGTCAGGACTCTTAGTTTCACTTCCAAGTTCAGAGGCCTTGCCTCTGTGTCTCCTGCTGCCCAGCGCCTGGTCACCATGGGGACAATTTATTGCCTTGTGCACCCCTGGAGAAATAACCACTTGCCAACTGCCTGCCTTTCCCTCTGGCACTCCTTTTAAAATAGTGCGTCCAAGACGGTGGGTGTCTACGTGGTACAGAGAACCTCTCCCAGCATCCAAAGTTATAAAGTATTTACTACAAAGAAAATGTTTACAAGCATACTTTTAGCACAGCACCAAATTGAGCAAGGGATATAAAAGAAATAGGTAAAAATGCAAATCCTCTGTCCCTCTCTCTATACATGTCCTATCAGATGTTAAAATAGGACAGGCTCCTTTTGCTTAGGATGTTACAGATCCCTATAAATTATACAGATCCCTATAGAGTTATCATTACCTTGAAGCTTGCTCCAGCTCTTCAGGCGAGCACATGGTCAATGGCTGTCTTGCCTGCGGAGAGGTCTGTGTGCAATCCTGAATGCAGTGGCCAAGGAAAAGAGAGCTCCTTCCTGTGGCAAGGAGGTTTTATCATATCTGTTTCTCCACCCACTGACGAGGTCACACCTGATCAAAGAGGCGTTTCCTGGAATCTCTTTCCAGGAATCTCTTTCTTGGACACCTTCTAGCATTTCATTGCTTCAAAACTCTCTGTTTCCTGCTTGAAAGAAGGGAAAGAAGGACCCACCCATTATCTCTTTGGCTAGATCTATTAGCATCTGAATGAAGGTGAACTGATACATCTGGAGCACAATTGCACAGGCTATCTCCACCCCATGCCTGTTCTCTGCCCAGAGGAGAAAAAAACTTTTAAAACACACAGTGGAGGCTTTGCTCCTCTCAAACCTCACAGGCAAAAATAAATAAATATGCATTTCTTCACAACAGGTAACTTGGTTTCCTGGACATTCTTCACAACATTATTACTTAAGTCTACAACTGGACACAAACCCCTAAAGATTACGACATTTCACCACATATTTAGGAGTTCTAGCCTAACAAGCAACATAACCAGAAGACTTTTTTCTTCTTCTCAGCTCTGACATTTCCAAGGGGAACCAGGGCTGCAATTTACATGTGGAAAAAGGATATGAATTGTAATGATCCTACCAAAGTCAAGTTCCGAAGAAAAATAAAACTTCGGAATTTTCTCCCAGCTGGTAGAGCAGCAGGTTATGATGAAAGGTAGGTTCAGACGTCATTGCGCGTGTGTGAAAGCATCTGTGAAGCATCACATTTTGTTCCACTGACACCCTTCATTTACTTATGGTATGTATTTCAATGTTCTTTTAATGTGTTGCTAATATTGTGCTGTGGTGGTTTGCCACAAAGGATACTACGCCCACTCATAAATTCCTCAAGTGTGAGCCAGATTCCTGTGGGATCACATAGAAAAGACTAGAAGCAGCCACAAATTTTGGCAGGTCTGCCAATTTCTCTGCATGATGCTCTGGAAGACTGGCTCATTTGCTTGAGCTTTCTGGTATAAAATGTGAACAACGCACACATTCCTTACCTCACAGTTACTTCTGGTGTGACAGACTTGGTTTATCCCTGCTGTGATACTTTTGTACAGGGCTGATCATCCAACATGTTGCTACTGTATGAACAGACATGTTAGGAATGCTTAGCTGTGCTAAGTTAACAGTGAAATCCTAAACAGAGTTACACCCCTCTAAATCCTTTGAAGACTGTTCAGAAGGACATAAGTTTGTTTAGGATAGCATCATAAGTGGAGTGTTTTATTCTGCAGAGGAGGGAACAGAGTAAAAAAAGAGGTTGTGCGGTTAGGTCAACACAAACCCTGGGAAGATGCACAAGATGGGACTTCTGCTCATGCTTAGCAACATTAACTGTTCAGAGAGGAAACAGGAAGCTGGGGAGAGAAATACTAACATGATGCATTGATTTCCTGATTCAAACACACATCCCCGAAGTTCCTTTGTTTTAAATGGGACTTGAATGGAACGAATCTTCAGCTGGAAATTTGTTGCTTTCCTACATTTTCTAACAATTTTTAGCTTCTTTTTCCATCTAGAAAAAAAGAATTGGTCTGATCCTATGTAAGAACAGTTGTGGTTTGTTTCATGGGATATTGTGAGGCATTTATTTCTGGAAACAATTAAAGGCTAATTGACTATATCCTTGATAGTAATTCTTTGCCACCCATGTCTCTTTTTCTCTGGGTAATTTTATTTCATCCTCCACACCCCATCCTAGGCTTGATTGTCTAGTGATTTTGGTCATGCTTTGTTGATTTTCTGCTTTTCCAAATTGTGCTTATATGATCCTTCTTGGGGATTGAAAGAATGCTCCTGCAGGCAGTCTGTCTTTATCTGCACGCCAATACTTCCTCATTCTGTGCCACTTTTATTGTGTAACTTTCTTATAATTAAAAATAAACTTTTAGTATTGAGTGTAACAATACATGCAGAGATAAATTACAAGTTTAGTGACACTAGAACCAATGCTGGGCTTTCTTTTCTGTTAGCACACTGCATAGTAGTAACTCCTTCCTTGGTCTCATTTGCCCCACCTGATGCTTTTCCTTTAAGAAGAAGAAGAGAAGAAGAGATTGGATTTATACCCCGCCCTTCACTCAGAGCAGCTTACAAACTCCTTTCCCTTCCCCTCCTCACAACAGATACCCTGTGAGGTAAGTGAGGCTGAGAGAGCTCTGACAGAAACGGCTCTTTCAATAACAGCTCTGACAGAACTATGGCTTGCCCAAAGTCATCCACAAGCTGCAAGTGGAGGAGTGGGGAATCAAACCTGGTTCTCCCAGATTAGAGTCCGCACACTTAACCACGACTACACCAAACCGGCATATCACCTTTTCACTGTGAGCACCAGCTATGTTGAGAAGTTAGCAAATACCATGAACAACACTTGGATGTACCTCATTCAAAATTCCTTTTGTCAACTTCTGCCTCTCTTTGGTTGACTCAAGGATGTGCTCACAGTTTGCATCTTCTCTTACTTTTAACTTCACTACAAGACACGGCTGATGTTGAGAGCTTTGCAAGTGATCAGTTTGGCTCAAATATATGCTGGCAGTTTTGCATCTGTCCCATGGCAACATCTGAAATGGTGGCCAGATATCTGCTGCTGCTGATCACGTATGCTTGATTCCTTTGCTCCAGATCTTCGTGGGATGTCTTTTTAAAAAGCAGCCTGTTTGGGTTTTATGAACAGCATTTGTGTCTGAGCAGTGGGTGGCATTTATCAGCTGGCAGCATTCTTCCCTCTCCTCCTCTTCTGTTGCTCTTTACAGCAAGGACTCTTTCCTTTTCTTTTTAGCCACTGAGAGCCTTGGTCAATTTAATTTACAATGCACTGGGTGACTATGCAGACTCCTGTCTAAGCCCACTGACTAGGGTTCCCAAGTATTTACCGCGATCCGGCGGGGGAAACATGCTCCCTGGCCAGACCATTCCTCCCTGTAACACAGCATGCCGTCGCCAGGAAGTGACCCTGGGCGACGCTCTGGCAATGGGGCTGAAAACTCGATGGAATGACCCTGCGAAGACGTCTGTGCCCCCCGCCGAATCACGGGAAGTACTTGGGAAGCCTGCCACTGAAATAAGTGCAATGGGTCACACTACCAGTGCGTTGGTTTGGAAGGCAGAGGAACTTGCAGCCTAGGTGCCTGAAATGAAATTGATGAAGCTTTCTGAGCCATTGAGGGTGCTCTTTCAGCAAACAGGAAGCCCTCCTTAGGCAGTCATATTGCATTTTTACACCCTTCAGGAACAAATGACAATGGTTCATATACCAATGGACAGTTTCAAACATCCAGCTGTGCTGATCAGAGCTCATAGTCAGCTTGCAAAACAATGTACCCAACATGGTTACAATCTATCCAGGTGATCACGTTTCTCTGCTAGCAATGTTTATTTACTTTTTGTCTGTTCAAGCTAACATGAGATGACTGGAACTTAACTCCATTCATGGATGGGTGGGAAAGGCATATGAATTCGCCTGTAATTGTTTTCTTCCGGCTAGTCATCGGGAAATGATATGCCTCCAACCATTACTGTTGCTTGCTATCCTTAACAACACAGGCAGTGCGTGCACGTTTGTATAAAATCATTATATCTAATTCTGAACCAGACCCTAGAGTGTGGATAAAAAAGTCCACAAAATGAGGCCAGGGACAGACAGGGTGGCTTTTTCTACAAACTTGAGGAAACACCAGATTTGCCGGAAAAAAAAGAAATCTAAAAATAGGAGCAATCTCTGTAGCTTTAAGAGTAGCTTTAACTAAGATGGCACATGACTATGTTCTGTTATCTTGGTGATGATTTTGGGGTTGTGAGGCAACCCCAACAATAGCCTTGATTTCTGAGGGAGGGAGACTAAAAAAGATAAAAGATGGGAGAGAGGGAAGGACGAAGGGAAAGGAGAGAGGAGGAGGAGGAGAAAGGGGGGGACAACATAAAAAAGAACTTTGTTGTGTGGGAGAGAAGGGGGGGAATATGAGGGGTCCTGGGGGAGGCAAAGATGAAAGTGCCATGCGGCGAACCCAGTACTTTTCAATGACTATGTTCTGTTTTCTTGGTGATAATTTTGGGGTTGTGAGGCAATCCCAACAATAGTCTTGGTTTCTGAGGGGGAGAGACTAAAAAAGGTAAAAGATGGGAGAGAGGGAAGGAAGAAGGGAAAGGAGAGAGCAGGAGGAGGAGAAAGGGGGGACAACATAAAAAGGAACTTTATTGTGTGGGAGAGAAGGGGGGGACTATGAGGGGTCCTGGGGGAGGCAAAGATGAAAGTGTTTCAAGGAAGTCAAAGAGGAAATTGGGCAGTGGGAAAATGAGTATTTTGGGTGAGAGACTACCCAGAGGCAGGCAATGGCAAACAGTCTCTGTTCATGTCTTGCCTTTAAAAAAAAATTAAAGTAAATTTTTTATTTTATCACAAACAAACATACAAAACATACAAAAAACACACATACAAGTTGGGGGTCTGTTCAATTACTTCTTACAGTATCCAGTTGAGTGTTAAAATGCATACCATAATGCAAAAAATATTTTATCCATAGAGCTGGCAGATAAATGTAGATAGTATCTATAATGCCTTTAATAAATTTTAAGGAGTTATATGGTTACTTTATTGTAATCTTCCAACCAAGTATAAAATCTTGACCATGTATTGTGAAATTTTTCTTCTTGCCCTCTCAAAAATAAAGTTAAGTTGTCCATCTCTGCTGTTTCAAAAATTTTACTTATAATTTCTTCTTTTAAAGGTATTTCATCTTTTCTCCAATACTTGGCATATAGTATTCTCGCACTGGTTAGTACATGTATAATAAGATAAAAGTCATCCTTTTTACAATTTTCTGGTCTTACATTCAGTAAAAATAATTCAGGAGTAAAAGGTATAATAGAATTCAGCATTTTTTGTAATATTTCATGAATCCAGGTTCAATATTTGTTAACTCTCACACATCCACCACATATGAAAAAAGGTCCCAGGAACTCTTTTACATTTCCAACAAATATTTGATAAGCCAGGAAAGAATTTTGCTAACATATCTGCTGTCATATATCATATATAGGCTGCGGTCACATGGAACATTAGCCACGCAAGAAAGACGGAAGACAGGTGGATTTTCCGGGCGCGATCTCACCGGCACATCTGGGAAGCATAGTGCTTCCGTGGCACAACCGAGGCTTCCTGCCAAAAACACGCAGCAAAAAACTAGTACCTCGGAGGTACTAGTTTCCGGAAACCGCAGGGCAAGGGCGGGCGTCTGATCGCATTTCCAGTGACATCCGGCGCCCACCAATGTCCCCTTGCAAAAAAGGTTTTTTCTCTCTCCAAGTCTCCGTGGATGCGCACACGCACCCAACGGAGCATGCGCATTTGTCATGTACACAAAAAAAGAAAACCAGTTTGCCGCACCGCGTGCTTCTTTGTTGTGCACAGGCTTGTCCTGTGATCGGCACCTCTCCCTACCCATGGAACCTCCACGGTACCGCCACAGGACCTCCACAGGAGGTGTGATCGCTTAACCGCCCGTTAGTTTGCCCCGGGGCAAACAGCCACGCTCCCCCCCCCGCAGTTTCCTGCCCGTGTGACCGGAGCCATAAAACATTTTATATATGTTCTCTTTATATGCCGTTGCTTTAGTAATTTTTACATTCGTTTTCCATACCTGAGACCATTGATCTAGATGTATATTATGCCCAACATTTTGTGCCCATCTAATCACAGAACTTTTAATTACTTCATATTGCCTTGAAAACCCTACAGGGTTGCCATGAGTTGGCTGGCACTTTCCACTATGAGTTCTGATTAGAATTGCAGTGCTATTAAAGGTTTGTTAATTTAGAACTAGACTGTCTTAAATGCCATCATGACCTAATTTGGGTGAAAACAGATTAATCTGAAAAATGCAGCAATGGGTCCTAGGTCTACACTTGCTGGTGAATCTAAAATACAGGGGGGGGTCATATTAAATAGATGCTTTGTTGTATGTTAACATTTTTTCTTTTGGCTGTTTTATTTTTTTTTAATTGCTACAAAATGACAGTTTTTCACCTGCTCACCAATATTTTATTGATGCCACGAGAATTCAAAATTGCACTGCTCTAAAGGACACTGGCTTAATGAATTCTTCTAAGTTTCCTGACTGCTATTAAATCAATGTAGGCAATAAAATAAGAACCTTGCCTGTAAATACTTTTTTTCTGACAGTCTTCTGGGTCTGATTAAATATTTGCATGGTTCAGTTGCAGTCCTGTATGATCAGATTCAAGGCCCTGGAATGTACTGAAGTGCAATGTGACACCATCAGCTGGTGAATTTTCTTATATATTTGCATGTGAAAAGAGACAGAACATCCAAAAGGGACCTGAATAGCTATACAATCAGGCCATTAATGGGTATTTATGTGTATGCATATTTTCTTTTTTAAATATGCGTTTGTAAATATATTCCCACAGACCTTTCTGCATATAACTGCTTGCATTATTTATACTAATAAAATATTAAAATGATATGCATTCATTGGAGGCATGCTCATTATTGCAATGACATGCATGAATAATTGTTTCTTCTCAAATAGGAGGAAGGAAAATGCGGAGAACAGTATGTATGTAAGTACCGTCAAGTTGAAGCTCACTCACGGTGACCCCAGCAGGGGGCTTTTGAGGAAAGTGAAAAGCAGATATTTATTTATTTATTTGCTGTACTTATATCCTTCCTTTCTCCCTGATGGGGACAAAGCGGCTTACGTCATTCTCCTCTCCTCTGTTTTATCCTCGCAACAACCCTGTGAGTTAGGTTAAGCTGAGAGTGTGTGACTGGCCCAAGGCCACCCAGCAAGCTTCCATGGCAGAGTGAGGATTTGAACCTGGATCTCTCAGATCCTAGTCCAACACTCTGACCACTACATCATGCTGGCTTTTGAAGCAAGTGAAAAGCAGAGGATTTTT
>NW_015161968.1:419018-432689 GCF_001447785.1 Gekko japonicus
TTTAAACAAACAATAAAAAAATAAATTTAATTATATATTTGTGTATATATATACACACACACACACCATGCTGCCTTCCCTCCAACTGAGAATAACAGCTGTACCTCAAAACATGGGAAATAACGGGTATAATTTAACATGATTCTTAAAGTCAGTTTTTATTATTAAGGCGTATGTTCCAGGGCTGACATGGAAATAGGTTTGGGGGCCAATTCCTTGGTGACATTCAGCCTTCCATGTCTTTTTCTCAGAGGTATCATCAATTGGTTTGGTGCAAGCAGGAGTGCAATAGAAGTCTTAAGTTCCTTCACAAGAGGAAATAGATATTTCAAGATATTCCTATTTACAAGGGTAAACAGATTATTTCAAAGCTTGTTATACATTAATTTAATTAATTTCACAGGTTACCCTGTAGTCCATTACAAAACAAAACAAATACTCTATTAGACCAGGAGTTAAGGAAAAAAAAGGAGCTGCGGTGGCTCAAGTGGTTAAGATGCTGAACTGCAGGCTGTGGAAGGTCGGTAGTTCAGCAGTTCGAGACCCGAGTGTGCCGCATGACGGAGTGAGCTCCCATCTCTAGTTTCAGCTCCTGCCAACCTAGCAGTTCGAAAGCAAGAAATTGCAAGTAGATAAATAGGTACCACTTCAGTGGGAAGGTAACAGCGTTCCGTGCGCCTTGGTGCTTAGTCATGCTGGCCACATGACCAAGGAAATGTATTTGGACAGTGCTGGATCTTCGGCTTTGAAATGGAGATGAGCACCGCAACCCTAGAGTCGGATTCGACTGGCTTTCGAGCAAGGGAACCTTTACCTTTACCTAAGGCATAAAGCTGGGTAAATGTCAGTGGCACAAATGAAGTAACTGAAAGACTGATTGCATCCTATTCTCAGTAACTATGCAGTCTTAAACAGAGTTTAAGCCCACTGACTTCCATGGATTCAGAAGGGTGCAACTATTTATGGTTGCACTATTTTTTTCCTTTAAAAATGTGACGATCTATCCAGTTTCTTACCCTGGTGCAGATGCATCCACAGATCTGTGAAATGAACAATTTTCATGAGAGAATTAAAATTAAAGCACCACAACATAAAAAAGCTTCATATAATCATATATCCTGTTTGTCTCCCCAGTAGAAAAGAAAGAAGAAAGGCTAGAGAGAACAAGAGCAAAAAAACCCTTAATGATCTGTTATATATCTTTCCACTACCTTTTAACAGACTTTGTATTTTTCCTTCAGTTTCAGCCATGCCTCCGTTTTGTTCACCCTGGTCAGATGATAAGGATTAATTTGCTGTGACCTATTTGTTTTAAGCCTAATTTGACCTTTAAGACTTTTTTATCCTACCCCCTTCTCTAACACTCTTGGCCATCAATGCAATGCAGCCAAGTATCATTTCAAAGCAAAATTCCCTGTGATAACTTAACTTTATGACTCAGCAATTGATGTCAGGATATAAAACATTGTTTTCCCTTGAAATAGGTCCCTCACAAGAGGGTCAGTAGTATACTTCAAGGCCTATGGGGAAGATGTTGCATGATGCATACTTCATAATTTGACACGGATTCCGGCCAGGGATTCCCCAGGCATACATGGTGTTTATTAACATAATACAGCAACATCAATCAATGTACATGGAGGTTCCTTGGATCCAATGATGGGTACTAGCCTCCAGAAATTTACAGTCTGATATAGATATCCAAGTTCTTTCAGTGCCTGGGTTTCTACCTCTTCCTCTCCTGAGAACGGCAACTTGCACAGCATTGTGGGATGCCCCTAAGGAGGGTTGCCGCTGCCAGCTCTGGGTTAAGACATTCCTGGAGATCTGAGGATGGAACATGGGAAAGGTGGGGACTGAGGAGGAGAGGTACCTCAGCAGGGTATAATACCACAGAGTCCACTCTCCAAAGCAGCCATTTTTCTCCAGGGCAATTGATCTCTGTTCTCTGGAGATTAGTTTTAATTCTGGGAGATCTCCAAGCCCCACCTGGAGGTTGGCAGCCCTATCTAAGTATCACTCAGCTCTGATGAGGGGACTGCAGTAGTCTGCATGCAACAGGACACAGGGCTCCCCACGTGGTCTTTGGATCCCTCTGAATAAAGTGGATCTAGGCCCACCCATTTAAACCTAGGGTAGACTCCATATTGTCTAATGCCTCACAATGTCAAAAAGAGCACAGTTGCACAGTTTCACTGATGTAAAAAAGGCTGTTCTAGTTTTCAGTCTGAGACACAAAATCCAATAGAGTTTTCTGGAGTCAGTCTATAACTCAGTTCTGCCTAGATCAGATTTATCAGGTCATTGTATCATTTTACATCTCTCTCTCTCTCTGTGTTTCCCTTTCAGACACACATGTACACAGTGGCACTGTTAATGGGGGGAAATGTATTTCTCTTCTCACCACCTCACTTGCTCTCTGTTCATTAATCCATTTTATCTA
Organism: Gekko japonicus; assembly: GCF_001447785.1. NCBI lineage: Eukaryota > Metazoa > Chordata > Lepidosauria > Squamata > Gekkonidae > Gekko > Gekko japonicus. Next base: position 421,462 of record NW_015161968.1, read on the forward strand.
GCCAAACAGATGCTGTGTAGAAAAATTTAGGCTCTCGCAAAAATGCATTGGTACCCAGATAACAGAATGCCTGATAACAATTTGTTCCACAGTGTAAAACGTCTCTGTAAAACCCCCAGAACTTTTGTATTCACACGCGTTCACTTAAAAGGATACATTATCCAAGCAAGAGAATCCTGTTTTGATTTCCTGTGTTTCCTATTAAAATGAGGATGTCTTGTGTTTTGACATAATCTGATTCACACCCTTTTTATTTATTTAGTTTTATGTGTTACATTTTATTTTAGACCTCCCTCCCCTGGAGGGACTGGTCTCATGGCGGTGTACAACCTGATGTCACATAAACATGTTAAAAACAAATTTAAAAAATCATAGCAGTACCAAAAGATGGTGTTAAAATTTTCTAATGGTATCACTGGCCTCACGGGAAGGCAGGGGGTGGGAGTGCCAGGAAGGATGGAGCTGTCGTTGTCCTCAGCCAAATGACTGATGGAAGATCTCTGCCTTACAGGCCCTATGGAACTGTATCAGATCCCACAGGGCACAGAGTTCCACCAGTTTGAAGCCAGGATGGAAAAAGCCCAGGCTCTGATTGATGACAGCTGGATATCTCTCGGGCCAAGGACCACCAGCAGATTTTGATCTACTGAGCACAGTGCTCTCCTGCGGGTATACCAGGAGAGGCAGTCTCAAAGACACACAGGTCCCAGACCATTAAGGGCCTTAAAGGTCAGTACTAGAACCTTGAACTTGATCCGGTACTTCACTGGAAGCCAGTGAAGCTTGTGCAGCACAGGGTGGATGTGTGCTGTACGCAGAGTCCCCACGAGGACCCACGTGGCCACAGTTGGAGTTTCTGAGTCAACCTCAAGGGAAGGCTCACGTAAAGTGAGTTACAGATCCAGTTTGGAGGTGACCATTGCACGAATTACTGTGGCTAGTTCGGGGCAAGACAGGTAGGGGGCCAGTTGCCTGACCTGACCAGTCTGGCAATCTTTGTGACCTAGGCCCCCATTGATAAGGAAGCATCCAGGATCACATCCAGGCTCTTGATGGTGCCAGTTTCAAGGACACACTGTCAAGAGTTGTGAGTTGGCACCCCAAGCTGGAATCTCCCTGCCCCAGCCACAAAAAAAGGATTCGGTTTCAGCTGGCTATAGTTTCAACCATCCCACCAAAGCCTCCAGCCCCTCAGCCAGTTTTTCTGGGGTGGATCAGAATATCATTATAGACCGTGCTGAATGCTGCTGTAAGGCCTAACAATATCAGCAGCGCCAACATGCCTCCATCCAACTGTCTGCAGAACATAAGCCTCCAGCCCCTCAGCCAGTTTTTCTGTGGTGGATATCATTATAGACCGTGTTGAATGCTGCTGTAAGGCCTAACAATAACAGCAGCGCCAACGTGCCTCCATTCAACTGTCTGCAGAACATATCTGTGAGGGGAACCAAAGCCATCTCTATCCCATTGCTGGGATGGAAGCTGGACTGGAATGGGTCCAGGGCCAATAGGTCCTCCAGAAAACTCTGGATCTTTTCTGCAACCGCTCTCTCAATTACCTTACCCAGAAATGAAAGGTTCAAGACTTGGCGGTAATTGGATGGCTCTAAAGGATCCAAAGTTGGCTTTTTAAAGAGTGGCACAACCACAGCCTCTTTCAATCCCTCCAGATAGACCCCCAAATCTAGGGACAGACTGATAATGTCTACCAGGGGACCCCAGGTTCCCTCGCCACTGGCTTTCACTAGCCACAAGGGACATGGGTCTAAGAGGCGTGTGTCGGCCTACCAGCAACCAGAATCCTGTCCACATCAGCCAGAAGAGTTGGCTGAAGCTATCAAACACTGAATCCAATGACAGCCAAGGGGCGTCCGGTTCACTTACTGTATCAGTATTGGTTGGGAGATCATGGCGGAGCATCAAGACTTTCTCCGCAAAGAAGCTCGCAAAAGCCTCACAGCTAATGGATGAATTTCTAATGTTTTGGGCTCACCCCTTGAGAGACCTTAAAGATCTAATTACACTAAAAAATTGTTCTGGGTGAGAGCTAGTGGATGTGATGGAGGCTGTATAGAACTCCTTCTCACAGCCTTCACTGCCATCTCATAGGGTTTCATAAATGGGTCTTGGTTGCAAGTTCGCCACCAAACTCACTCTAGTCATCTAAGCTCCCATTTCATCTCCTTGAGTTCCAAAGTGTTCCAGGGAGACAATTTATACTGGGAGCAAAGAGGACATTGGGGGGGGGGGGGTTGAATCGATGGCTTCAGGGGAGCACCAGTCCTCTGTCACCTCATCCAATGAATCACCAGGGGCCATTGGATCCCGCAGAGCATTCTGAAACCCTCACTTCCCCTTTGGCATCCTTCGTTCCTCTTTGGCAGAAAAGCTTTTTTGTTTTTTTGTTTTTTTCATATGTGCACAGTTGTGTGTGTGTGCTTGTGAGTCTGTGTGTACATGGAAGTCACGGAGACCTCTGGTGACTGACCCGTACTGAGGCCTGGAGGATATTCAGAGAGGTGGTTGAATAAAACTTGCCCCTGCCTCCCAGCTCTGGTATTCCAAGGAAGTCTCCCATCCAAGTACTTGCCAATGTCGACCCTGCTTAGCTCCCAAGATCTGACGATATCGGGCTTGCCTGGACTATTCAGGTCAGAGCCTAAACCACTACTCTTTGATTTCCATCTTAATTTCTACTACTCCTGTATCCAGTATAGGAACAAACACACACATTTTTAAGAACAATGGAATCTGGTGGTAGGGCAGTTCTTATTCAAAAAAATGCATAGATAATAATCCTTAGCTAGGAAAAGCTATAAATCCCATTCTTCCACTGCTAGAAACAAACAAGGCCTTTGTTTTAATTAATTTATATATACATATATAATGGTGCTGCATAAAGGAAAATTGGAATACACACCAATTCTCTGAACGTATTCTTCCAGTACATCGTCAAATGCAAAACACACGCCATGCTGGGACATGGATAGCATGAAAGGCACGTGTATTAATACTCATAAACTGCTTAATTGGGTTTTGTGAGAATAAAACTTTTTTTGGGAAATATGATACAGAAAGAAACACACACATGTACACAAACAAACCCAGACTAAGCTGTGGGCATGGATAATCAAAACAATCTGTAAGGGCTTCCCGTCTGTGGCTAATGGGATGTTTCACCAAGCTTTGTCACCATGGCAAATACTTTATAATACATAAACATTTTCTGTGCTGAAAATCCACCCACTCTTGCTGAAAGATAGCCAGGTTTTGTAAAACTGCATTCCATCTACCCTGCTGACTTTTAAGATAAGCCCTTTCAGTCAACATTCAATAAGTGTAAGAAAAATGTGTCAAAAGTACAGTTTAGATTAACATACTTTTTTTTTACAGTTCAAGTTTTGTGTTTTCCTGAGACACCATAATTTTAAACACACATTTCTCTCCTGGTTTTTTATTTTCCCCTTTTCTAGGGACAAGCCAGGAACTCTTTGCCAAGTTTCCAGTTTCTGATTTTTTAGCTTTGGCAGGTGTTATACGAATACTCTGGTTTTTAATGAGATATCCTTGCCTAAAGTTTCTGACTGTGCCTCTATTGATGTACTTGCAAAACCAGGTACTCCTATTAGCAGGGCTACAAAGCTATTTCCAAATATATTTCAGTATATATCGGTTTAAAAGGATAATAAAAACAGACATGTTAAAAAAGTAAAATAAAAATCAGAATAAAGCTAGCCCCATTAAGTGGCTGGTGGAGTGAATGACCTACGTAACATTCATTTCTCATGTTATAAGAGTGTATGATGATAGATAGGGAAACCCCAATGGTAGGATGAAACAATGAAGGGATGACTCCATAGAACGTTTAAATAGGAAATGAGGGAGGACTTCAAAGAACATTTGAAGGGGGGGGATGCCTTACTGTCACCTGCACGAATCAAGAGGTTGCATGCAGGCATATTATGAGAAGTTTTAAAAGTCATACAAGTCATAGGGACAAAAGAACACAATGTTTGCCTCTATAGTATTTGGAGAGTATTCTAACAGATCTATGACAGAAGAGCTCATGAATCAATGAACTGTAAGTAGTATAATATAGAAAGTATAATTTTGCTTGTAGAAAACTAAGGCATTTATTCTTTTAGAGTTCACAAATATGCCAAATGATGCAATCTAATATGCTATCCAAATTACAAATGATGCATTTTATATTTTTAAAGAGGCAAAATAAATGTAGGTTGGACCAGAAAGCATTTACATTTCCCCAGAAATTCTGGATCCCCCCCCCCTGAAAAGAGCATCTCTTCACCCTGCCTGCTTTGTATGGATCCTGGCTGGTCAGCAGTGGCATAAGGGGAGGTGCATACCTCCTCTTGTGGTGACTGAGAGTTTTCCTCCTCCATTGTCATCCCCAGATAGTTTAGCACCCCGATAGTTGCTTAAGTCACATGGTTGTCTAATAGTCTTTTTTAAATTAATTAGATTTATTAATTAACCTTTATTGTCTGACTATATGTCCAACTCTATGTTGGGAGGCCTTTGTTCCAGTATTTCCCCAAACAATCTAGTACACGTTCTTTGAGTACTCTCTGACTTTTAAGGTTTCCAGAAGGCTGGTACACTCATTTTAGTAGTCAAACCCCTTCTCTTGAAACACCACTACTTCTCTTGAGGTTTTAACTGACTCTTAAGGTTTCTACAGGCAGTTTCTAACCACATCAGACCAGGGATCTTTGCACTCTTCAGAGATAACTCCCTGTTTGACTACATAGGGAATTTTCTTCTTTCTCTAGAATATCTATCCCCTTCCCTTGGCCCAAATGGGAGTCTTCGTCTAATTCCCAAACTTCCTTGCTAACTTTCCTGCAGTTCTTCTGTCTGTGTTAAACTTCTCTCAGTCAGGGCTGAACTCCAAAACTGTCAGTACTTTACTCTTCTCAACTAGGGCTGAAATCAGACTGAATTCAGTCAAGGCAGAAATCTGACTGAATCTCTTCTCAGTGTACATCTCTATCTAGACTTTCTCTGCTCAGCTGATGCTAACCAATCAGATCTCTTCAAGCAGCCTGTCACTCAAGGATCTTTGGCTCTAAGCTTTTAAAAGTGCAGTCACAATCACTTAATCAGTTTTCCCCATTATCTGTTAATGTAAAGGAGATACATAGAGCCGATGGCACCCACACAATTTACCGTTCAGCTTTGGCCAAAAATTTCTTGCACAGAAATCCTTCATGATAAATTGCCTGTGGGTGCATTAGAGACAAAAAAACAAAAGCAAAACTAGGCCATTCTGAGTCAGACTTTTCCTGTGAATCTGAACATTTAAAAAGTCATGCAGTCCATTGTCCGCTTTTTGCTTTTTGGGTGTTAGAGATAAATACTTCTGCTCAAGCATGTGAGAAATCAACATTTCCTTTTTAGAATGGTTGTTTCTTCCAAGAAAAAGATGCTTAAAGTACAACAGGAAGCAAATTACTCAAGTCTAGAACGTTTGGGTCATCTTAAATATTTAAATCAATACAACCACAGCATCAGAGTATTCATTTCCCAATTGTGTAACACATGCAATCCAAAGACTACACATGTAGCTTTCATGCAAAAGAACATCTGGTAATTTAGGTTACCTTCTTTTTAAGACTAATTTTAACAGCTCCCAAATGTGGGTAGAAATACTACTTTATACTTTGTTTAAAGTTCATTTCCTGTCCCTGGGATATTTATTGACCCTTTAATGCTGGCCATTTCCACTTTTCACTTTTCCTGTGAGTCTTATCCTAGTTTTCATTGACTTCATTCCATTCTTGACCTCTTTTCCCCTCCAGAAAATTAAATACAGCCTGAGACATGTTGGACACCAATTAGTTTTACAGCTCTTCTAGCCACCCCTCCTACTGCATTCTTTTGTTCAGTGAGTCAACCCCTAATGTTACACTTCAAAACTCCAGAACCCCCCCCCAAAAAAAAGAAAAAAAATCTATAGCTGCACAGCAAAATACAGGTAATTAAAAAAGGCTTTTGGGCAGCAACAGAAACAAAACTCCATCTGAAAAAAAGGCTTCAAAATGAAATTGTGAGTGAAAGAAAATAGCTTGTAATCTACAGCAGTTTTATCTCTTCCTCTTTTTTTTCAAATGTGCACCACGAAGAAAAAGCTGTGCATAATAGGAAACAATTTTAAGCTTGTTAAAGCTTAAATCAATATAAAATAAAATAATGACTTGGTCTCTCAACTTTTAATGCAGGAGGAAGAGAAAGGGTTTTATGTTTAATGGAAGGCAACAAATCATGAGAATTGGTATTTCTTTTAAGAAAACTTACACTGGCCCCGGTCACACAGAGCATTTGCCGCGCTAAAGATACGGATGATAGGCAGATTTTCCGAGCGTAATCACACCACAACATCTGGGAAGCGTAGTGCTCCCATGGCTATCCCGTGGTTTCCCGCCGAAGATGTGGACTAAAAAACTAGTATTTACGAGGTACTGGTTTCTGGACACCACGGGGTAAGGGCGGGCGTCTGTTCGCATTTCCGGTGGAATCCTGTGGTATCCAGTGCCCGCCAATGTTCCTTCGCAAACAAGGGGTCCCCCCCCCAAGTCTCTGCAGGATGCGCAAAAGCGCCCAATGGCGCATGCGCACAACCTTCGGTAAAAAACCCCACCCGTTTGCCATGGAAGCGGCGCCTAGTGATTCACCGCTTCTTTGCTGCGCTGCAGGATAGCCGTGTGATTGGCACCTCACCCCCTAACCACGGGACCTCGACGGGACATGTGATCGGGCGGCCGCACGTTATTTTGCTCTGGGGCAAACAGCCACGCTCCCCCCCCCTGCATTTTCTGGCCCGTGTGACCGGGACCACTGTATACTTCACAATGCTAAACTCTGAGCTTATTTTGGATTTAACTTCTTCAGGTCAGCATGCCATCTTTTTGTTTGTTAAGTGCCACTACACTGCAAGGCTCCATGTACATTGATGGTTCTGTTGTGAGCTTCGAGCGAACATCCATTATTTGAGAGGCTCCTTGCAGCTATATTCAGATTGGCCGCCCTTGCTGAGCCGGCCAATCAGGTAACATCAGCTTAAATAATGCAATGCAAATAAGGATTCCAACTGCCTATTTTCCTATTGTTGTATTTATATTTTGGGGCTGGGTTTGTGGATATAGTTGCAGCTTGCTGTGTGTGTTGTATTTGCATTACTGATTAAAGAGCTATGCTGAAATCATGATAGCCTCTTGAACCCACTATTTAACACTGGCAACGAAGGTGGGATCTAGCTGAATCACCACACCGACCACTCATTCTTTCAGCATGGCCACCAAGGGCCACTTTGAACTGTTCGACGCATCTGCCGAAGACTGGGAATCATACATCTTCCGGTTCCAGTACCATCTCACTGCCGATGAGATCACTGAAGCTGAGTGAGTCAAGGCCACATTCCTCGGCCTTTGTGGGTACTCCACATTCAAGACTGCCCGGGCGCTTGTGGCACCACAGGATCTCGATGAGGTGTCATTCACCACAATCAAATCCAAGCTGCAAGACCATTTCTTGCCTCATCCCTTCAGAATCACTTGCCGGCATGCCTTTTACAAGAGTGACCAGGCCCAAGGAGAGATGATTGCTGCCTTCGTGACCACCCTCTGGAAAGCGTCACGCCACTGTGAGTTCGCAGACCTAGAGGAGGCTCTCTGCAATCTTTTGGTATGTGGCCTCTGAGATGAGAAGCTGCAGCAATAGCTCTCTGTGAAGCGAGACTTGGACTTTAAGATGGCTACGAGGAGGCCATCACTGCTGAGGCAGCCGAACAATCGACAAAGGAGGTCTGCCAGATGCGGAGTCCACCTCCTTCTCACAAGACCAGGGCTGTTCACCAGAAAAACCTTGTGGACTTCCACTCCACTGACGACAACAAGGAGGACGTACTATGCACTCGAATTGCCAACCGGAAGCGTGAGGGAGCTCAACCCTCCCACGGGGTTCCTTGTGCCAGCTGTCATGGCTCCCATCAGTGAAAATCATGCTCGTTCTGGGATGCACAATGCCGGAACTGCAGAAAATCGGGGCACATCGCACACACCTGATGCTCTGCCCCACCCAAAAAAGCATCACCACGGTCAAGATGTAGGTCCCTGCCAGTACCAGTCACATGGAAGGCCTGCAGGACTATGTTTGTAACCATTACAACCCTGTCTTGTGGGGGAGGGGTGTTGTGTATTGCGAGCTTTGAGTGAACATTCACTGTTCAAGGGGCTCCTTGCAGCTACGGCCATATTGGCCACCCTTGCTGAGCTGGCCAATCAGGTAACATCAGCTTAAATGATGCCATGCAAATAAGGGTTCCAAGTGCCTATTTTCCTCTTGGTGTGTTTCTATTTTGTGGGTGTGTTTTGGGGCTGGGTTTGTGTATATAGTTGTGGCTTGCTACATGTGTTGTACTTATGTTACTGAATAAAGAGCTATGCTGAAATCAAAATAGCCTCTTGGACCCACTATTTAACATGTTCTATATAAATTAACAGTAATAATACATAATAATATTTATGCTTCCCAGTGAAAGACGGAAGTTTTTGCTACGGTGCACATCTACAGCAACTTATCTGGTTTCAGTGGTTTCCCAGTTTATCCAATGGCATTAACTCTCTTGAACTGTAGTCCTGCTGCTGTCCTAAGTTGTTCTGATAGAGCTTCAAGTCATGGGAGGACAGGAACCTCCTGAACTCCAGCTTGAGCAATTTAAAATATCATTTGGCATATGGGGAGAAGGGTCAAAAAAAGGAAGAGTGTAAGAGACGAGTAATATGTGCACTTGTGCTTCACACCCATTAGGAAGCAGTCTTCAACCTGTAGCAACCTGAGGACCAACATTTTGTTATATTTTTGAAAAATTATGGACCCCCTCCCCCAACCATTCTGTTCATACCACATGCTGGATGTCAGAAGTGAAGGATTGTATGCTGTCTCTTTGACTCAGACTACAGAGGAAGACTACAAGAGAGTCAGAGAGCTAGACAGGCAGGGCACTGACCGCCCTTGCTTTCACTACTCTCTGATTCTATTTTTGAAATGCAGATTGCTGCTCTTAGGGAAAGTTTCCTGTCTTCCACTCTAACACGCTCTCTCCAAACACAATGCCATACTTCTCCATTCTGGCAACATGAGAGCAGGATGTCTTTCCTGAATCTCTATCTATCTAGCTAGTTAGACTAGATTAGAGAGTCTATCTCTCCTCTATCCTGTCTGGAAATTGAGTTTCTATAATAAACTCTTATTATTAGTTTACAAATACAAAGAGGCTCTGTGTAACTTTGTTTCTTGCCAGCACACACTTACCAGATGAGCTCTGCTGCGTCCTAAGCCTTGAGCCCTCTGCTAAATTACTAGAAGTAATTCCAACACCGATAAAGATGGCAGGGCTGCCAACTCTGGGTTGGAAAATGTGTGGAGAATTGGGGGGTGGAGTCTCGGGAGGGGAAGGTTTGGGGAAGGGAGAGACCTCAGTGGGGTATAAAGCCATACAGTCCCCCCCCCCCTTCCAAAGCAGCTATTTTCTCCAGAGGAACTGATCTCTGTAGTCTGGAGCTGAGTTACAATTTCAGATCTCCAGGCCCCACCTGGAGGCTGGCAATCCTATTGGACTGTGGATTCAGAGATGCATCTCTCACTCTCTCTTTCTCTCTGTGAATGCCAAAATCCTTTGTACTGGAAAACAGAATGAAAACTAGTTCAATTTTACATCGTAAGGCCCTAACTTGGCTAGCCCATGCAAGCCTGATCTCATCAGATCTAAGAAGCTAAGCAGGTACTGGCAAGTACTTGGATGGGAGACCTCCAAGGCATACCAGGGCTGGGATGCAGAGGCAGTCAATAGCAAGCCACCTCTCTGAATGCCCAAGCCTCACTAGGGGTTGCCAGAAGTCAGACACGACTTCCAGGCATACACACACACTGGGGTCGTTTCATAGAAAAAGAGCTAGGGGAACTCATTAGCATAACTCATTAGCATACCAAAATCCTTTGTACTGGAAAACAGAATAAAAACTAGTTCAATTTTACACTGTAAGGCCCTAACTTGGCTAGCCCGTGCAAGCCTGATCTCATCAGATCTAAGAAGCTAAGCAGGTACTGGCAAGTACTTGGATGGGAGACCTCCTAAGAATGCCAGGGCTGGGATGCAGAGGCAGTCAATAGCAAGCCATCTCTCTGAATGCCCAAGCCTCACTAGGGGTCGACAGAAGTCAGACACGACTTCCAGGCATACACACACACACACAAAATACTCACCAAAAATCTTTACACTGTAAGTTGTTATGATGACTGCTGTCGTAGGCCTGCCTGCCAACACCTCCTCGGATGAGGAAGAGATGGAGGAGGCCACCCCCAGCCCTCAGATGTGCAGGAAGACCCACCAGACAAGGTGGAGACTCCATCAGGAGCAGACCAGGAATTCTGAAGTCAGCATGCCCCACCCTCGGTCTCGCAGACTGGGACTGGAAGCTGAAGCAGAGGCCCTGCAGCCGCCAGCCTCACCCCTGGGGTCGCCAGAGCCCTTGGAATGCCAGAGAAGGCGGGCCCGGAGGGAGGTGCGGATGGCAGCCCAGCACTGACAACCTCTGCCTGTGAGTTGGAGTCACTGTAGGATCAGGGCTGAGAGCCCTATAGGCTGCGCTGCCGCTGGTGACTGCACCCGTCCCTGGAGTTGCATCTGTCCTTGAATGATTCCTGATGAAAACAGCCAGAAAAGGGAAAGCCAGTGTGGAAGCTGCTTGCCCATAATCCTTGTGTGTTGCAGACTGTGAGCTTTGACCTTCTGGACTGTGACCTGGCTTGTGCTCTTTGGATTTGCCCTTCTGGCTTGATGCTTGGACTTTTGAATATCTGTGCTTTGAACTTGGACAACTGCAATAGGGTGCTACTCAGCTAATTAGAGGTCATAGGACTGAGCTTTTGCTTCCCAGCCTCCAATCAAAGAGCCAGTTTGGTGTAGTGGTTAAGTGCGCGGACTCTAATCTGGTAAAACCAGGTTTGATTCCCCTCTCCTCCACTTGCCCCTGCTGATGTGACCTTGGGTCAGTCACAAGCTCTGGCACAGCTGTCCTTGAAAAAGAGCAGTTTGTGTCAGAGTTCTCTCAGCCCCACCCACCTCACAGGGTGTCTGTTGTGGGGAGGGGAAGGGAGAGGAGGTTGAGGCTCCAAGTGAAGGGCGGGGTATAAATCCAATCTCTTCT
>NW_015161968.1:432845-447327 GCF_001447785.1 Gekko japonicus
CGCTCTGAGACTCCAAGTGAAGGTCGGGGTATAAATCCAATCTCTTCTTCTTCTTCTTCTTTCTGGCTAGTGCTCTGAGATTATCTGGAGGTGGGCTCAATTTATTTATCTGTTGGTTTGTTCAAACATTCACACCCTACTTTTCCCTGTGGATCAAGGCAGTTTGCAGTAATAGTTAAAAACATTTCCAGTTAAAACCAGAATAAAATACCAAATCCCTCCCTCCCTCACCTTTAAAGGTGCCTGCCATTCAAATCTCCTTGGAAGCCCTGGCAAACAGGCAGCACCTCCTGAAGGTCTCCAAGGAGGGGGGTTTCCTCACCTCTTCAGGGAGCCCATTCCACAGAGCCAGAGCAGCAATGGGAAAGGCCCAGGCTCTGGTTGATGCCAGATGGTCCACCCTAAGTGGTGGGAAAGCCAACAGATGGCTGCCTGATGACCATAGTTGGTGCACAGGGACATATGGGGTTGGTTTTCAAATAAGTATGTTTAGAATGGATTAGGGGTCTGCATTTGTATCTATCCAAGCTGAAAATATACCCGAAAAATACCTTATTGGTATTTTGGGGGTATATTTTGGCTTCCCAGATGTATCCAGGTTTTCTCAGGAGAACTGGGGGGGGGGGAATCCCCAGAAAATCCCTGCTATATTTGGGAATGACCGGCAGATCCAAAAACAGAAGAGAGACAGGAGCAATGTACTGCAAGCGCTTTAACGTTTAAAGGGACTGCAGAAGACAGCCCGAGGATCAGCTGTGCCAGGGGAGCAGAGTGTTCCTGCTGGCTTGGCTTGGGGCTGCAGGAGAAGCCAGCCCCAGAAGCTGCTGTGCCACAGGGAGCAATCTGTTAGCTGCAGCACAGCAGATCCTGGGGCCGGCTTCTTGTGCAGCATGGTTTAAACCACGCTGCAGGAGAAGCCATCCCAGCCAGGTCTGCATGCAATGGGGAGAGACCCCCACATGGCACACAGATCCCACTCGCGGGATGGGTGGGATACAAATACAATAAATAAATCTTGGGACCATCTTCTCTTGCCGCACATTTTAAGCCACCCTCCAGGAGAAGCCAAGCCAGCCCCAGGGTCGGGCTGGCCTTTTTTAAATCAGTATTTTTATTCTCAGATCTGTTGGACCCTAAAAATTCAGGATCCTGGATCTGAATACGATACCAGTAATGGGATCTGGGATTTTTTGGAAATACCTAAATGTTTTTGGGTCCAACAGACTAGAACCTAAAAATACCAGTTAAAAAAAATGACACACCCCTAGAATGGATTGTGAGTGTTTCAAGCATTAAAACACTGGATATGGAATTGTGCTGGTAGCAAAACTGTTTGAACATCTTCGTCTGACTTTGTGGACATGAGCATGCTAATTTCAGTCATAACTATTTTCAGCCGACCCATCTCCTTCTTCCATTGTTCCAGGTCAAAGTACTCCTATTCATAGTTAATCTTAAGCAAGTCAATCATACTTTATTATGAAGAACTGAGCTTCCTGTCAAGTTCCAAATAAAAGTGGATATGATCCAAGTGATTATTCAGATGGATCGGATGTGCTTCAGCATTTTAAAATAAAAGGCAATCTTTACCTTCTGTGGAACAGTGTTTTGAAACTGAATATCTCTTTTCAAATAAGGGATCTTCAGGATCCTATTATGGGGAAGTTAACGAATATCAAAAGCATTATCCATTATTACAAGGATTTGGTTTCTTGAAATATTTCCACATGAAAGTTCTAATAAATGTAAATTTGGCCACATTCAGTTACTAGACGTTTTTTGTTTGGGAAGCTTTTAATCAAACTCCAGTGTGCCTTAATGCAGGTTCCTGGAACCACATATTTTAGAACCTGAGTTTGTGGGAAGGAAACAAAATCTTGTTTGCGCAGAAAACTGGAGTTTGATTGAAAACGTCTCAAAATAGGAAGCTCATGACTACACAGGAGTTAGCTGTGATGTCTGAATGGAACTATGACACTTCCCTCCCCTCAATTTCATTTTGCCAAGTGTATCCTTTCTGTTCCCCCCCCCTGTTCCACAGATGTTGAAATGTATATAGATATATTTTGACCCAGCCTAGGATTCAGACGAACTGAAAACCCTTCATTGGTATATGTCTGAATATGGCATACGTGAGGCTGATATGAATTCACAACTCATGGACTGTTTTATTTCACTCCCACAGGACATAGTCAAGTCAGACTGTCAGGGAGGTTTTAGTTTTAAACTTGGCAGGTGAAAAGGCAACAGGAATGAGAGAAACTTTGTATAACTATATACAATAGATAGTTTGTTGCAAAAATCTAGCTATTTTGCTTATAGACAGGTGTTTTTAACTGTTGAGAGAGATCAGTTTGCTGTCTTAGTGAACACAAAATTGACACAAAATTGCTAAAGTCTGTTGGGGTGAAATTATACACATAGGTTCCATTTTTCCATTTTTAACACTTGGTAGGGATCACCCATCTTTCCTAGGAGTCCTTTTCCTCAGGGACGGACTACTGGTTTTCCTTCTTTATTTCAGGATCTTTGTAAAACCCACGCTCTCCTCTCTGTCCCCCCCCACCTTCTTCCTTCCTAAACAATACTCTCAACTGACTTCTCTCAGATAAACAGTAGTTTGTCTGTTTTCAGAAGGATATAATGCATCTGCAGTTACTGTCACAGCAGCCTGTGTCAGTATCAAAACAGTGTAATGGTGCAGAAACCTTTAATTTGTTTTGTGATCATAGTCCATCAGTTGGTGGTACACTGAAGAGAATGAGTCCCTGTTACAGAAAGATCTGATCCAGTAATATGAAACAAAGTGGAATTATTTAATGAGACCAAATTTGTGAGGCAGATAGAAAATGAGATATCGGTAATTATGCACAGAGAAATGAGAATATGACATCTAAAAGTAACAATTGATTACATTATACATAGAGATTGTTTGCCTCAGGAGACTCTTATGACCACATATGTTTCAATTGATTTATATGTATAATATGTTAAGAAGCTGCCTACAGTAAACAGTAGACTGGGTAATAGGAAATGAAGTTACTGGAACTTTGTATGAGTTTAATTTTCTGACTCAGAGTTTCACCGAAGAAACTGAAGCATTATATTTTGGCTGAGGGAAGCATTTGGACAAAAAGGATACAACAGGCTGCTATCGCTCCCATTAACTATGTTGCTGATGACTTGACCCCATCCATAATGTGGACATGAGATATTCGCATGGTGAATATAACACCTAGTACCTTTCTAGATTCCTAATTTAGCTTCTCTTCTAAAGGCTTTTTGAGAGGGCACAGCAGTGTTTAGATTCAGGTTGCCTCGTCAAGCATGGAAACATAAGGGCAGGCTGGGGGCGACTACATCACTTCTATCAAAAACCTGGAAGTGACATAAGGTAGCTCATTGTTTTATGGAAGTGACGTAGTGGTGTTAGTGATGTTTTTAATTCTTCTCCCATTGTTGCCCAGTTCACAACCTTAGTATAGCACCTGGTCTGTATACCGTTTCCATGATTGCCAGCCTTTTTGGACAGTCAAAGGGATGTCTCACTCTTTTTGACCCATGAAAAAGTTGGTTGGATCAAAATCCTCAGGGTCCACCTACCATTTACCACCATGCCCTCTGCCCCTCCAGCTCCAATGGGTAATAGCTGTCACTGGGGGGAGGGCACCATGATATACTTCTTAAGTTTACAGTGCAATTCAGTGCAGAAAAATCAGTGGGCTTAGACTGGAGTAAATCTGCACAGGGTTGCAGTGTTAGAATGCAGCAGCTTGCTCTTCTGTCTGTAATACTGGGGGTATTTGTGTTTCAATAAAGCTAATACTGCTTATATGCTATTTATACCACACAGCTCTTGAAATTTGTAGTGCTTGCTGTAAGAGGGCATACTTGGAACTCAAACACATTCAAATTAATAAGGTAGAGATTTACATTTTTAAAACTGCATTTTAAAATTGCAAACAATGTGATAATATATGCTGAGTTAGACAGGATTCATTTTCAGCTAAGTAAGCTTAGCTCTGATTGAAAAAAATAAGTATGGCATAAATTTCAATTTTTCCTTTGGGGACAGCTGCCCATTAGTATTTTTTCCAGTGGCATCCACATTAGGATTGGCATTGGCCTTCTCCGTTGCCTGCATTTTTCAACATAGCACTTGGCATGGTTACTGATGGTATGGGGTTTTTCTTTCTTTCTGATAGTTGCTTTGTGCCAGTGAAAGAGGCAGGCAGGCAGTGTTTTGGCCACCAGACAGAGTGTTCTGAGCATTGTGGGACCCATGTAGACAAAAGCCATGCAATATGGGAGCTGCAGCAAGGAGGTAAGTTTAATGAGATAGAATAGAAAAACTGGTGTTATCCAACCCAATGTGGTGCAGCATTTAGAATGTCAAATGTCAAACTCATTTGTTAGATTCTAGAAGACATAAATTCAAATCACCCAATTCTTTCTCTCTATCTTTCAGTCTAATCTACCTCACAGGGTTGTTTTAAGGAAAGGAAGAAGATGCTCTGGGCTTTTTGGAATAAAGGCAATATAAAAAAATGTGACACATTCCATGTCCCATGCCACTTGGAAATTTGCTTTAAGAGGGCATGCTGAGAACTCACAGGCATTCATTTTACTAAGCTAGATATAGACCTTGAGTGGTTATCTACAATTCACATGAAAGATTTCCTCTTGTCTGCACTGTGGGAGCAAGTGTGCCTCAGATTTTTTTTTTCATATTGACAGAATAAGCAGTTTCATTGAAGCTCTGTTCCTGCATTGCATTAACTCAGAATGTGAGAATTCACTATTACTAACAAACACATAGCCAGATAAGAAAATGATATTTCCTCCACCCCGCCTCTTGGTATAGCAATAGTTGTAGTGGATGTGATGAAATGGCAGCATTCCTGTCTCATGGAAATACTGGTGACCATCCAGAGTATTCCTGAAATAGTCTCAGTGGCCATAGTCAACACACATGTCATCTTGGCAGGTTCTTGTTCCAGTGCTGCAAGAGTCTGTACAGCTGGGTGACCTTCTGTACTAGTTCTATTCTTGCAGCAAGAAAGTGAGCTTGCCAGTATCCCAACCCTGTTGTCTGAATTACTAAGGTGAAAACTTCAGAGAAATGTAAATATATCTTCTAGGGCTGCAAATAAAAAAATGCTTCATCAAGAAAAAGGAACTGTGGTGTGGGTCAGTGCCCTGTATTTTTAGAAAAAGCTGTTTTCCTTAAAAGGTCATAGAGCTACCTTACAGTTCTAACAACTAGCTCTTCAAAGACTTTCTCCCTGCTAAAAGCTGCTGTGAAATGGATGAGGGTTTCACTGTAAAGATAGCTTATTGACAGCAGCATTAGTATCTAATATGGCTAATGTGGCAAAAGGTTAGTGTGGAGGACCAGAATGCTGGCTGTTCAGGGTTGTCGGGGCAACCAATGGAAACTTTCGGGTGAGGAGAAAGCCTGAGGGATGTTGAGGATGACAGTTGATTCTGAGGAGGGGGATGGGAAATGAGCTGTCACGAGGAGAGCTAAGATAATTGACATTTGGTTTTGTTAGTAAAGCAAAACATTGTTATCCATCCCTGTGGTATTAGCTGAAGGGAAATGTGATTACTGGATCCTGCATAGTGTAGGCTGTAAGGGAACATTCTAAGCTTGCTTTTTAAGACGAATAATATTATCTTTGTTTCCGTTTATTACATCACTTTTTAAAAAAAAGTCTCTGGCTGATTTCGCACTAGAGCTGCCTCGATGTTGTGCTGCCGTTTGCCCCGATACTGTTGGTCAATTTCACACCCGAAGCCACGGGGCACCCAATTTCCCCCGCAGTTTCGTGATCCTGTTTTTTGAGGATCACGAAACTGCGGAGGAAATCGGGTGAAGCCGCGGGTCAAATGCAGCCCCGCGGCTTCGGGTGTGAATTGACCAATAGTATCGGGGCAAACGGCGGCGCAACATCGAGGTAGCTCTAGTGCAAAATCAGCCTCTGATTAGAATTGATACATATTGCCAGTTTCATCCTTATAATTATTCGTGCAGGAGACAATAACAATTTCACCCATATATTGAGTAGAAAGAGGCACAATGTTTATACATAAGAAATATTGGTTAAAATAGTTTCGAGAGTACTATGTTGGTCTGAAGTAGAAGACACTATATCTGAGTCCAGTAGCATCTTAGAGACAATTCCACCTTTATTTCACCTCTTCTATGGTTAAAATATTTCTTTGAAGTATGAGGTAACTTTCTGCAGTT
This sequence comes from Gekko japonicus, assembly GCF_001447785.1. Taxonomy (NCBI): domain Eukaryota; kingdom Metazoa; phylum Chordata; class Lepidosauria; order Squamata; family Gekkonidae; genus Gekko; species Gekko japonicus. Next base: position 439,099 of record NW_015161968.1, read on the forward strand.
TCCTCATGTGAAAGGAAATATTCTCAGTAGATTCAACCATGTACCCTGTTAATCTTAAGAACTAAGCAATTGAACAAGGAACCTCCAGAGTGAGGTCTGTTGGAAGAAATTGTAGGCAAAATAATGTCATGGAAGTCCATCCTTACTTTATGCTAATCAAATAGTATGTGTGTGAGAGAATCAGTTAAGATGAAAATGATATTCCTATTGAAGGGAAGCATTAGTAAAATGCATGTTAATTAATTTATATATACCTACATTTAGAGTTGTCTGAAGCACTGTTCAGTTCCTGCCCAAAAATAGCCCTAACTATAATATAAAAATTGCCTGGTGGGACCTGGTTCATGGGGTCGCGAAGAGTCAGACTCGACTGTGCGACTGAACAACAACAAATAATACATGGCTAAAGAGCTGCATGGCAGGTCAAATGTGCAGGTTTGAGATAGTGGTATAGTCTAGTGATTTCTGGTAGTAGTAGTAGTGCATTTTTGCCCTGCTCTTCCTCCAGGGAGCTTAGACATCAAGGGAGAGAACATGGTTTTATCCATTTTATCCTCACAACAATCCTATGAGGTAAATTAAGCCAAGAAGCATGACTGGCTCATGGCACATGGGGATTTGAATCCAGAACCTGACAAAAGTTAGTCAAATGCAAGAAGGGGGGCCAATATTAAAAACTTAATGAAATAAATATATTAAAAAAACATGTATTTATTAATCACAAATTTTAAAATTATATAAGGGCCCAATCACACATCATGTATAAATAACAAACGATAAAACACAAGGGCTGATAAATCTGACCTGACACGTTTCGGCCTACATAGGCCTTCCTCAGGGGTCAATAATGAGGAACATATTGGCTATTATATAACTATAGTACAATCATGTAACTACAAAGTATAAATTCAATAAGGACCAAAAGCAAGTTGTTTCAAAATAAAACCACCAGGCACAGAGTAAAAAGTACAAATGAGGCCTCTAAAAGTGCAATCACATGCCAAGTGGTTCTCAGATATAAACTTCTGGTCCAGAAATCGCCTTCCTATGGTTGTAGAGCCTGAGAACAATTTATATATTTCTTTCATTAAGTTTTTAATATTGGCCCTCTTTCTTGCATTTGACTAACCTTTGTCAGGTTCTGGATCCTAAGTTTTAGGTTCAGGTTTTTTTCCCCCTCCCCCCTTTTTTGTCCCACGTGGGGGTTTGAAACAGCATCTCCCAGGTCTTAATCCAACACTAGCACTATGCCACACAGATGATAGTAGTAGTCACTAGTTTTGATGACAGGTTCAGAACTAGATTAGATGTATGATTCAAAGGAAAGATTTGTTAATGGCAATCTGGATGGTTACTGCTGGGAACAAAATGCTGTATTAGGTGGATCTTGTTCTGATCCAGAAAGACCTGTAATATTATATTAAAAGAACAGAGAATAGTGAGAAGAATAGACCTGTGGATGGATGAGGCTGGGTATGGTAGTCATGGCTTATTAACTGTCAAATGCAGGGGTCGTTTCATAGAAAAAGAACTAGGGGAACTCATTAGCATAACTCATTAGCATATGCCACACACCCCGACATCAGGGGCCCGGCGGTGGACCTGCAAGGCCGACGGGAGTGCGAGGAAGCCCCGCCAAGGCCCTCCCTGGCTCCAGGCAGGCAGGGGTGGGGAGAGGCGGGGAGGAAGCAACTTACCCTCCCTCTTCTCCTGCCTCCTCCTGGCTGAATGAGGGCCAGAAGCGGGGCAGCCGGAAGCAGGGGGCGGGGCTTCATCATGTGCCCCGCCCCCCGCACCTCACCCAGGGGAACTGCAATCCCCCACGATCCCCCCGGATCGAACGCTGGTCAAATGAAAGAAACTCTGAGAGAGCTATTGCGTACACTAAATTAATAAGCCTTTAAAGCCTTCTGCTTTGAACTATAGTGTTGTGGAAGAAAAACATCTGAACTAACTGGATGGTGTTAGCAACTAAGTAGTGAACTGGAAAAGCATGCTTTTGCTTATAAATTTGGAGATAGTTTAGTTTAATTTGATCCTCCAGAAAGAGAATCGTTTGTAGGCTGAATCATTTGTAGGCTGTATGATTTCTTTTTGATTGAAATGTGAAACAGAAAACCAAAGTAGCAGTATTTACCTTTGAAAGCACAAAAGAGATCGTAATAAATGAGTGACAAGGCGGAGAATGTAAAATCACATAATTTCTATACCATTTCCAGTGCAATCCTAAACAATCCTAAACCTAAATCCTTTAACTTCAGTGGATTTAGAAGGGTGTAACCCTATTTAGGATTGCAGTGCTCTCCTCTAAGATGTGGTTATGGAAATCTCTTTTGAATTATATTTCACTCTGTCGATGACTCAGGGTTACTTTTACAGAAAAATGTCCTGGTCCAGATTTTTCATACTACAAATTCCATACTGGCATATTTTAAATAATTAGGAAATCCTCCAGCAGCCTTTTATCTAGTAGCTTAATTACAAGTGTATGAGTCAGAGTACTCTCAGGTCCTTTGCAGATGCTTAGTATTTGAAATGAATGCAGAACGGGGCTGGGAAAAGGGATCGTGTTTGCTGGTCCCGCTCCAGCATGCAGAACAAGCTCTTAGGGTTGTTATCTGGCCTGGATGAAAATGTCCTGTCCCTTTAACAAAGGGGTTATGTGTGGAAGCAGGCAGTCGAAGCAGTGTGGAAGCATGGCATGCCCAGAGGCAAAGAATATCACCTGGTAAATAACACTCCAATATATCTCTGTTAAAGGTATTTTTAGCCAGGTCATTTGGAAGCCCTTTCAGCTCTCCATGCATGTACTGGAATTTGTGCACAAGTGCCTCCAAGTGAACACCCAGATCCTCCACAGACACTCAGAACATTCAGTCTGTATCTTTTATTTTCACAGAATACAGCTTGAGCTTCAGAACCTACGTGTATAGGAACATGCATATGTAAAGCCTGGGAACACGGCCAGAGATAGCAATCCTTTCCTTTTGTCTAAAAGTTCTTTTCAGTCATCTTTCACAGACTCCACAGGCCTTTATGCATTGTGACACTTAAGAAAATAGAGTGTAAAAAGCACTTTTTTTGGCTAAGATGCATACATTTTATAGTCCACATTTAGTAATGAAATTGGCCTGTAGTTTTAAATTAATTTCTCATCTATGTTTTGTTTATGCATCAGGCTTCGTTCCAAGTTTCTGGTATTTTACCTTCAGTTATTATATTTTGTATTACATGCTTTAAAGGTGTTATCAGTTGAACTTCAAAAACATGGTAAAATTCTGCCAGAAGGCCATCAGGACCTGGGGTCTTCCTTTTTTTTTTTTTTAATGCTTCTGTTAGGTCAGAGAAGGTTATTGGGTCATTTAAAATTTTCCTTTGTTCCTCTGTAAATTTCTTCAAAATATATATTTTAAAGGTCTTTAATTTCCTCACATGTGGCTTCTCTTTTTTGATATAACTTCTCATAGAAAGCTTCAATAATCTTTTTCAAATCTTTAGGTATATTTTTTTCTTCCCCTTCCTCATCTCTGAAAATTTTTATTTTTCTTTTTTCTTTTTCTTTCTGTAGTTTGTATGTTAACCAGGGGTCTTTGGGGGGGCGGAGCATGCCGAAGCACCGCTCCAGCAGCCCAGGAGCCTGCGCTAATGGCAGTAGCGGCAAGCCCTGCCCCAGCTCCCCACGCAGAAGCGCTGTGGCTTGTAGTTGTGTTTTGGTACCTTGTTTGTTCTTCAGTTTAAGTCTTGTAACTATTCGGGATGTTGTCATCTTTATGGTTTTTCTGGTTGCTGTGGCTTTTTTTGTTGTCCCTGTGTCATGGTTCTCTCTCTTTCCCAGACCAGTCCAGGAATGGGAAGAGAAAGACTCATTGACTGAAACAATGAATTACACAAGAACCCAGGAGAGGTAGTCTCTCTGGATTTACAGACACAGCCACCAGAACCTTTCAACTATAGTCCCTTCCAGTCCAAGAGCAAGGTTCAGACTCTTAACTGGCCTCTGGGACTTGATACCATAAAGTAGCTTAACTGGGAGAGCGGTTTCAGGCAACAGGATTTAAGCTACAGAACATTCTAAGGGAGACATGAGGTCCATAGGAATCCATATTCCTATACACCCTGATGCTCCTTTTAAATCATGTTTGTACTCTTCTGTGTTCTCTCGTTGTTCCTCCTCAGTTTTCAATAGGTTTTGATAAAGGTTTTGATAAAGTCTTCTGCCTTGAAAATTGAATTAATTCTGTATCTTTCCCCCTTGTGAGTAAAAAGAATACCTTCTGGCAGTAGCCATCTGTATGCAATTTCATTGTTTCTCAGAATAGTTGTAAGATCCATGTATTCTTTTCTTTTCTCTCTCACTCTCCATGGGATTTCCTTTAACATTTTTATTTCTGTATCTTCTATTTGGAGAGATGTTTCGTTTGCTGCTTTAAGAATTTTATCTCTTATTGTTCTTTTGAGAAATCTCACATGTACTTCTCTAGGAAGTTATATGCAGAGTTAATTCTGGAAGCCACATCAATTTCATTATGGACTTCATCTATGTCTTCTGTATCCATATATTTTGCAAGTGTTTGGGCCACTTCAATTTTTAAATTTTCATCATTCTCTGGAATATTTTGAAATCTTAAAATGTAAGCTGTCTTGTCAAGTTCTAATTTCATCAGAATGTCTTCCATAGAAATTTGTTTAGATTTTACTGCTTCTAGTTTAAGCTCCATTTCTTCTGATTTATTTTCCACCTTATTTTTTACCTTGGTCAATGCAGAGATTTCTTGACTATTTTCTTTAAGTTGTTTCTGGACCTCTGCCATCTGGTGTGTCATTTGTTGTACAAGAGAGTCTATTTTATTTTGTATAGGGTCAACTGCTGTTGTTACTGCTGTTGTTACTGCTGTTGTTACTGCTGTTGTTACAGCTGATGTTACTGCCTCTTGTATTAATGCTTGCAAGTCTTTTGTTAAAATCTGTGCTAGGTTTGCACCTACAGATTTACCTTGCCCTGGGGATGGAGCACCAGGAAGCTTTTTTTTTTTTTGGGCTGTAACCACTAGCCATGCTCAACTTTTATATTAAAAACATACCTTTAAATTCAAACAGTTTTCTGTATTTCCAAAACTATTATTGTTATTACTATGCTAAGAACAAGCACTCTTTCTTCCCAGCTTATACAGGCAAAGTTATCAACTGTTTACAATACAGTTAGAACAAAATGTATTCTAGGAGGCCCAAGATATACAATCATAACGCTACCAGATTGGAATTTATACTACACAGGAAGTGACATTTAGAAAATGAAAGTGGCTTTCAGATAATTTACCAGTTCTTTTTTCTTCTTTCTCCTTTTAAAAAGAAAAGATGGGCACGTCTTTGCTTTATAATCCAAATAATGTTAAAGTATATTTAATTGTAATCCATTAGGGAATCTTCATACAGTTCCAAATAAGCAAATTGTAATTCCAGAAATAGGAAAGCTTCAGTAAAGCAAGATTAGTTCCAAATAAAACAAAACAAAACAAAAAAGGAAACCACTTTTCCAAATAGGTCAATATTGTAATCCACAGTATGTTATTATAAAGTTAGTAGATCTATTAAAAAGTTTTACTTTCAGACATCAACCATTTCTCTTTCTTAGCCCACAGAGTTATTTGAAAGGCTCCTTTTACAGTTCTCTTCCAAGCTGCTTCAAAAGAAAGGGAGGGGGGAGATCCCTTCACCCATCCACTTTTCTAATGCTTTGTATTTAAAAAGTTTAATGGGCTCACAGTTTGTAAAATGTCTTCTAGATTTCTTTCATTCAAGGTACTCACGGTGTAGAAGTTCTTCTTTGGTTATTTGTATGGGGTTCGCTGCTCTCCCCTCATCTCGGTAGTCACGGCTCTGCTGCTATGGCTGCCCACAGAAGCTCTTGCCTGCGTTGTGCTTCAGGGCAACTCCGGACTCAATCCACTTGCTGCCACTTGTGGAGAGTCTGGAATCAAGCCCCCTGCATTGGACTTCTCTTCAGGAAGCCCAATGGAGTTCAAGATCCCTCGAACTCTGCTTAAAACCCGGCAATCTGGCACAGCTACTCAGGAGCAAGTCCCGGAGCCAAATTCTGTCACCATGCCAAAACCCGGAAGCCCTGATAAAGGTTTTCTCTATATGAATTGCAACCATGCATGGAGGCTGCAATCTAAACTGGAAAATAACCGCAGGAAGGTGGATTTCTTAAGACTATGTGCTAAAAATCAGCCCTCCAAGCCACATTGTCAAAGATTCTCTGATGGACTGCACATTTTAAGAGGCTTAGAAGTGCTATACCAACAACTAAAGGACTGTGAAGGGTTAATTCTTCACAGAGCCAAAGAGTCTTGAGTGACAGTCTCCTCTGAGCAATATGATTGGTCAGCATCAACTGAGTAGACAGAGTCTTGAGAGAGTGCTGTGGAGATTGATTCCAATTTGAGCCTTGACTGGAGAAAGTAATCAGCCTCATAGCCAGAATTGGGGGGGGGGGCAAATTGAGCTCCATCTGTGCAGTGGCTTGCTCTCATCGCCCTCCCCCAATGGCTACGGGCCTGGTCTGAATTCTGTCTTGAATGAGAGAGTCTAATTTCAGCCTTAGCTGAGAGCAGTTCAACACAGACAGGAGAACTGGGGGAAAGTTGTTTAGGAGGTTTGGAAAGTAAACTGAGATTCCCAATCAGGCCAAGGAAAGGAGATAAAACTTCTAGGGAGAGAAGAAGAAATCTCTGAAGGGTACAGAGATCCCTGGTCTGATGCGATTAAAAACTGTGTGGAGAGACCTAAAAAGTCAGTCAAAAACCGGTGTTCCAAGAGAAGGAGTTTGGGTACTGGGAAGAGGGTACCAGCCTTCTGGGCACCAAAAGACAGACATTCAATAGTGACTGTTCTGAGAAGCCTTTTTGTCAAGAGCTAACAATCCACTTATTTAAGTGGCCAAACTCCACTAGTGAGAAGGATATCTATAACTGCGGACCACAGCTGTCTCCAAATTTTCAAATAACATTAGTCCTTTTCTGATTAGGCATAGTGTTCTTGAGAATGGAGAGCGCTGTGCCTGATCAGAAAAGGACTAATGTATAACAGAAATAAAGGCGGAATTGCTACTCAACAATATGGATGTGGCTTACAGGTCATATTCAGGATATATAATGAAAAATAATCTGCCTGGGGAAATTGTAGTAAGATTCTCAAAGAGGCACGTCAGGGATGCTATCCTGAAAGCAGTAGCCGCAACACCCCTGAAGGCAGGGGAGAATGCTGTTAGAACGCTAAAGGATATTCCATTTGAAACACAGAAAGAAATATAAAGAACTTGTTGTCTTTCTCCAAACAAATTCAATTGGATATAAATGGCTATTTCCAGAAGGCGTAACATTTAAGATTAAAGAGAAGAAGGAAAAGATTGACTCTGTTCTGAAAGCTCAAGAAGGAACAGCTGGGAAGGCCAGAGGACGAGAAAACAGAAGAGGACAGTAGGTCCAGTGGCGAGCTGGAAACTGGTTCTTCTGGTGAGGACTCTTTGTCTGAGCAGGGGGCAGCAGCCCCGAAAAGTCCCTACAAGTTGCGAAAGAGAAGGGAAAAGAAGTAAAGGCTGAAGGACTCTGATTGGTGCCTTTGAGAACTTTGGTTCTTGGGGATGATTGGGGATACTGTTATTGGGCAGTTAAATGTAAACTTTGAGGGTAAAAGGTTTGACGCAGTTCATAAAAAGAACAACGATGAGAAAATTTGATGTATTAAAGCTAGTTGGAGGATCTCCTCTCTTGGGTTTTTAGATAGTAGTGAGTACTTTACTTTCTCCTGTATGTGTAGTTTCCCCTCCCCCTTTTTCTGTTGTAGTTATTAGTAGTGATTAAAAAAATCAATAAAAAATCCCCTCCGGGGGCTCAAAAAAAGGAAAAAGGGAAAAAAGAAAAAAAGAAAAGGACTAATGTTATTTGAAATGGAGAGAATGGGACCAGATATGGACTAAAAACATTAAAATGACTAAGGCAGTATCATATAAAGAAAACATGTATAAGATATTTTACAGATGGTATATTACACCAGATAAGCTGGCTAAGCAGAATGAAAATTGTTCAGATAAATGCTGGAAATGCAAAAATAAGACAGGTATATTTTATCATATGTGGTGGCTTTGTGATGTAACTAAGAGATACTGGAGATGGGTCCACAAGATGATGCAAGAAATACTGTGAACTAAAATACCATTTTTGCCTGAAA
>NW_015161968.1:447383-454081 GCF_001447785.1 Gekko japonicus
ATAATAATAAAAAAAATCAAATGTTTGTCAAGATTTTTCCAGGTGATATGTTATTATAAGAAGTCCTTGCCAGTGCTACAACAGGAGGATTCACCTGGAGATTTATTGCTTATGCAGCCCAGCAAAAGGACTCCCATTCAAGTTTTTCTCAGTCGAGGTGGATCCAGAGACATTTAGCATTGATGCCTTCTTTGGATATTGTTCACATCACATATATTTGGATTTGGATTATGTACAATATGTTTATGTATAATATGTGTGCAATAATTCAATATGTAATTGGATAATAATAGACTCACAAATTGTTGTATTTCATGAAATTCATAGTTTTCAATGTTTATTATGATAGTAATTTGTTCACCGTTTTTATCTCCTTTTCTTATATTGATATCTGACATGACCCCAGTTGTAATTTTGCTTGTCCCAGCTGGGCATTGGTAACCCTATTTTGAGGATAGCTAAAAGTGAAATCCTCTGCAAATTCATTCCAGTCTATATTAGGGTTGCCAGCCTCCAGGTATGACCTGGGGATCCCCTGGAATTACAACTCATCTTCAGACTAAAGGGATCAGTTCTCCTGGAGAAAATGGATGCTTTGGAGGGTGGACTCTATGGCAGTGTACCCCCACTGAGGTCCCCATATTCCCCAGGCTCTATTTTCAAATCTCCAGGAGTTTTCCAACCTGGATTTGGCAACCCTACCTGCCCATCCCTCACCAGTGGCTGGTGGGGGCTGGCAACTTTAGTCCATATCCAGGGCTCTTTTTGTAGAAAAAGCCCAGCAGGAACTCATTAGCATAATAGGCCACACCACCATGTTACCAGAAGTGTGGTCATCCAGCCACACTCACCTTTCCCTTTTTATTCTGTTTACCTTGTTTGTTGTCAAAACCCAGGGCTTTTTTTGAAGGAGGAACTCCTTTGCATGTTAGGCCACACAGCCCTAATGTAGCCAATCCTAATGAGTTTCTGCTATTGGGTATGGCCTATTATGCTAATGAGCTCCTGCTGGGCGTGGCCAACTCGGGAGCCAGCCGGAACTCTGTTTCTGTGCGTTCCTGCCCAAAAAGAGCCCTGAGACCATATCCATTGTTTTCAACTGGCTTAGGGTAGAGTGAATAGGATTGTATTGAAACTGCTTACCAGTACCTTATAATCACATCAAAATGAGATAGATCGAGATGGTCCAGTAGCACCTTAAAGACTAACAAAATTTGTGGTAGGGTATGTGCTTTCGTGAGTCACTGCTCACGTCTTAAGCCTTTGACTGTAATTTAGCATCTGAAATCACTCACATTTCCAATATATAGGACAGATGGACTCACATTCTAGCTGCATCTGAAGAAGTATGCAGTGACTCATGAAAGCTCTTACCCTGCCACAAATTTTGTTAGTCTTTAAGGTGCTACTGGACTCTTACACTTTTCTATCAAAATGAGAGATATTGGTGTGGAAGAAATGTCCCATCTTTCTCCCTAGTGGAAACCCAAAGTGACTTACATCATTCTCCTCTAATCCACCGTGTCCAGTTTGGTTTAGTGGTTAAGTGTGCGGATTCTAATCTGGGAGAACCAGGTTTGATTCCCCACTCCTTCACTTACAGCTGCTGGATGACCTTAGGCAAGTCATAGTTCTGTCAGAGCTGTCTTTGAAAGGGCAGCTCTTGAAACAGCTCTCTCAGCCCTGCCTACCTCAAAGGGTGTCTGTTGTGGGGAGGGGGAGGGAAAGGAGTTTGTAAGCCACTCTGAGACTCTGAGTGAAGGGTGGGATATAAATCCGATCTCTTCTTCTTCTCTCTAACAAGAATCCTGTGAGGAAGGTTAGGCTGAGCATGAGTGACTAGCTCAAGCTCACCCAAGAAGCTTCTATAACAGAGTGGGGACTGAACCCAGGTTCTCCCAGATCCTAGTCTGACAGTGTAACAACTACCACTATACTTTCTTTCTTAAATCTCTGTCTGTATAGTCAAAGGCATTCTTCTTGAAGGCTGCAACCTTTGTATGTAATTACCGATCATAAATATGGAAATAAATATAGCTCTTTCATTTTTAATTGTGTCTCAGGGAATGTTTGGAGGTTGGGCCTCTTTCTGAGTCTTATCATTCCCTGAGACCTCATCTCCAGCAATCTTCTTTCTGTACTGGTATGCAGGGATTTAGGTGAGTCACTGTCTCTCTTCTAATTAGTGCTAATAGGATTTACCTTTACTGTAGAAATCCACCTTTCTATCAATAAAGCCCATTGAAAGAACACATGCCTATGATCTCCCACTCTGCTTATAGAGGAGCTTGAGGCAATGCACTTACATTTAATTTAAACCGCAGCGCAGCCAAATGAACTATTTTAATCTTATTGAGGCAATTGAAGTTCTCTCTGTTAAAAAGCTATATTCTGAAGTTACCAATATCTTTATCATTAAAGAACTGTCTTCCTCCGTTTCAGATACTCTGTATCTAAACATAAAATTTTCTTAACAGTCAGTATCAATACATGAGCACATTTTGGGGGGATGAAATTACGTTCCCAACAAGAGCAGCAAAGGATGAAATATCTGTGTTGGGCTCATTTCTACCCAACCTGGTTCCTCAATAAGATCAAGACATGTCCAGGATAATTGGTGGCATTCAGATCACCAGCTTACAAATGGGAAGCTATGTATGTATATAAACTCAAAACAATACTTCTACAAACATTTCCCCCCCAGCACAAACTTATTTTGTCTAGTTCCATTTTGAAAATCTCCAAATTACCCATTAACACCACAGCAAAAACCTTTGCACAATACAGTCTGTCAATACTTCAAGCACTTTGGAACCTCCATTAGCAATCCCATTCTAAATAGAGTTACACCCTTCTAAGCCCACTGACTTCAATAGACCTTGAGTGTACCTCTGTTTAGGATGATTCCAAAATCTGCATCCAAGATATAGTTTAAATGGCAGCAGAAACATATAATTTATATGTTATGTATATGCTGAATATCAAGCAGTAGATGGTTTGACTCCCTGAGTACAAAAATGAATGTTATGGGTAGAATTGAAAAGAATATTTGCAAACACTGTGGAACTGTGCATGATTCATCCTAGGGAAGATTTACAGGGCCACCCTAAGCAGAGATCCTTTGAAGTCCATTGAATGAAATGGGCTTATGATGGCTCTATTAGTAAATAGTTTTGTTAAATCTTATATAAACTAACTTTTTATTTTCTTTAAAACAGCCATTTTCAAGACAGTAGTTTTCTTCCTGATACTCAAGGAAAGTAAATAGATTCTACAAGAACATGGGTAGATGCATGTAGCAATTGTGTTCTATAACAGTCAGAAGACAAAGAGCGTCACTATAAAAATTACTAAAAGAAAAACAAGTTAACAGGTTAGGTATTATGACCCAGCAGGTCACATTCATTTAAACAGAATGTCTTTGAGAACGGAGTAAAACAGAGATGTTCCGCCAGACCTATGGTCAAGGTGGCTGACCTCTACCAGTATTGGTCTTCCCAGTGCGCTCCACCACACTCTTATATGCCATTTTATATGAGTTTTACTCAACTGACCGCCTCATGTAATATTACCATCTGTTATACACATATATGGAACAGCCTCAGAAATAGTTGTAATTAGTGCCACAAATGAAATGGTTTATAAATGATTTTATAAATTGGATCTTAATCAATTACTGATTGTCGATTGTCTTCTCTTAATCTATTTTGCATTATGTTCTTATATTGTGATTGTTGGATTGTTGTAACCCGCCTTAAATTGGATCTTAATCAATTACTGATTGTTGATTGTCTTCTCTTAATCTATTTTATTGCATTATGTTCTTATATTGTGATTGTTAGATTGTTGTAACCCGCCCTGGGCCTTGCCACATGCAGGGGAGGGAGGGCTAGAAATTTAATAAAAAAATAAAATAAAAGAATGTTTTCAACTAACCAGATATGAGCTTGCACAGATAATACGATTGCCAGGTTTTCAAATGGTTCCTGCAGTTGTGTTGAAATTAATGGATACATTTTTTCACAACATGGAATTGTTAACAACAGCAGCAATATCATATTATTATTATTATGTATTGTCACAGTCAGATGTTTGACTGGTAGACAGTTTTCTGCAATTTGAGATCTAGCCAAGTTCTTGGGAATTTCAAATGCATTTTAGCAGGATTCTTGCTTTTCCAAGCAACACTGTCTTTTGAAGTTGAGCTGGTGGTATTTGCTCAATGTCCAGAATGTCCATGTGTTTCTTGAGACTTCTAGGCAATGCTCCAAGAGCTCCAGTGATGACTGGCATGATGGTAACCTTCTTCTCCCCCCAAAAGTAGCCTCCTCCCTAAAAATGAATTCTTAAACTAGGGTTGCAACAAAGTTCCTCCCTAGCTGGTTATGCCAGCAATGTAACAACTTCATAGCTAAGAAAAGGCACACCAGACAACTGATTGGACCATGGAAATCCCCCGAAGCAGCAGAATCTGCAGATTCAGTTACCATGGTTGCAATCCACAAATCACTTACCCCAGCAAAGTCTCACTGAGATTATTCTTGAGTGAGTGGTTTGTGAACTAAAGCCTATGTAAAGTTTCTGTCTTTTATAAAGCATTTAAAGACTTAGGTCAAGTGACTTGAGGCTTAATCTTTTAATTCTGTTGCTTGATAAGATGCTTTGTAGGTTCATTGAACAAGGAATGCAGACTTTTTCTTGTCCCGTAAAAGGAGTTACCCATTGGAACCACTGGAAAAGGAGCTGTAATTATAAGAACAGGCTTGAACTGATTTGTTTCAATAGCAAATTTTGTTGGCTGAAAAGCTTTCACGGTTCCATTCTTGACCTTTTGAACAGGATGTGGATGACATGTAAGGAGTCAGCAGAAGGTCCCAGTGTGTCTTGTGATTACAGTCCTGAATGCTCTGTGGCTTTATTTGGAATCTTCATGCTTTTGACTTCCTCTCTTGCTTTATCTCATTTTTAAAAAAAATTAACTAGTTATCTTTCTCCCTTCTTTATTTTCCTGTGGTTCTTTCTCTTTGTTCCTCTCCTCTTCCTACTTTCCATCCTTCTCTACTTTTGTTTTTCCTTTGTTGATGAAGGGGATGCCACTCTGTCCCCTACAGAGCCCACTGCTTCCATTTGAACAATGTCCCTCCTTGTTTTCTGCCAGTGTTGCTTTTTCTATCACTTTATTGTTGCAGTGGTTATTGTCTGGCTCTTAGCATGTTTAAACTGGGCAAAATATTATCTCATCACTCTTTCGCCAAGTCCTTCTCCACAATTGCCATTCTCTCTCCCCCCCCCCTTTGCTATCTTACTTATTTACTTTATTTATAGTCCACCTTTCTTACTGAGGCTCAAGGCAGATTACAAAATTTAGCAATGCAATAGGACCATTATGAGACATATCATAAACACTGCAATAAGACTGGAATAAAAAGTTCAAAGATAATGCAATAAGAACAAGTGTAGGACATGACCTAAAATGCAAAAACTGGATTATAAAAACAATGTGGCAGAAATGCAAAAACTGGATCATAAAAACAATACAGTAAAAACAGGAAATAATACATCCCTTATCTCTTTGTAAAAGGGTCCTCCTGGACAATTCCATTTTACGGCAGCCCTATTCTCTTTATTAAAATGCCTTCCTGAACTATTCTTTTACACATTCTGTGGAAAGGTAGAAGAATGAGAGCTTTCCTTACTTCCACAGGCAAGCCATTCTACAGAATTTGGCCCCACCTGGCAGACGGCCACCGGCTGTACTGCTGTGGGCTGCCTTTGCCTCCTTTGAAGGAGGAAGATTGGTCATGATGCTGACTCACAGCATCTGGGCCCTTTGGGGGGGGAGGAGCCAGCACACTTTAACAGCTGGCTCTGCACCCTCCTCCTCAGTTTCCACCTTTTCTTTTTAGAGGCAGGAGCTGCTTGCCTCCTCAAGCAAGCCATTCTACACAGTGGGAGCTGGAACAGAGAATGCTCAGGTATGGGCAACAGCTGATCTTACCAATCTGCAGAGTGACACCTTCAGCAGACTTTGCTCGGATGACCATAGCTGTCAAAGTGGAGGATATCAAGAGAGGCTGTCCTTTAGATATGCAGGTACTAGGCCATGAAGGGCTTTGTCGGGTAGTCAATACCTTGAACTGAACCCAAGAACTATTTGGTAATCAATGGGGTGATTGTGGGGGGAGGGTATGCTGCATACTACGTCTAGTTCCCAATAATAATTGAATTGCATTCTGAACCAGCTCAGGGTGGGGACTGGGACTCACTGGAAGAGACTCTGGTTTGCATGCAGAAGGTCCAAGGGTCAGTCCTTGGAATCTCCAGTTGAAAGAGGTAAGGTAGTAGGTGATGTGAAAGACCTCTGCCTGAGACCCTGGAGAGCCAATGCCACTCAGAGTAGACAATACTGACCTTGATGAACCAATGGCCTGATTTAGGGATGCCAGTCCCCAGGTGGGGGTAGGGTATCCCCTGATTTGAGGGACTCCCCTGGACACCGGCCAACTGCTGGCGGGAGGAAGCCCCGCTCCAACAGTTCCCCACACCCTGCACATACCTGCCCCACAAGCCATGAATATGAGTCTTGCAAGCAGGTGTGCACGGTGTCCCCTCTTTCCAAGTGGAAACTGCTGGCTTCTGTCCTGCAAACCGCAAATTTGTGGTTTGCAGGGCAAGCGTGCATGGCACCTGCTCTTTCC
>NW_015161968.1:454236-471616 GCF_001447785.1 Gekko japonicus
CTTTCCCTTTAAATGATTGGGGGAAAACCGGGGTGTGTGTGTACACATGTGGCACTGTGTCCCCGATGTGATGATGTCACTCTACACCCCTACTGGAATGACCCCCAAATCCCCCCACCGGGTAGAAGATAGGATCTGGCAACCTTAGCCTGATTGGATAAAAATGGATTCATGAGTTTCTGGGTTGTCTTTTGAGGCCCTGCCTTGAGCTTAAGGTAGCATGAATCCATGTAGCCTCACCAGCTTGATCAAGGAAAGGAGCCATCTTCTGGACTAAATAAAGATGGTAAAAAAGTATTCTTCTGCCACCTAATTAACTTGCTTCACCTGAGGTAATGCTGGGTCCAATATGGCCCCTAGACAAAAATCAGTGAGGGTCAGCTGAACCCCATCAAATGGGAGAAGCACAGTGCCCTGCAAGACTTTCGCCTTGCCTATCAGCGTCACCTCTGTCTTGGCAGGATGCAGTTTGATTTCAGCATATGATTTATCCCAAGTCTTTACATAGAGATTAGAGAGCATGAGGAATGGACAAGACCCACACTGATGACAACTAATCTCCAGCAGCAATCCTTTAAATCCAGTCTTTAAGAAGTACTTTAAACCATTCCTAAGCACATCTCCTGATACCTACTCATACCTCCAGACATCTCAACAAGAATCCACCCTGTCATTAGGTCTTTGGCAGCAACTTTTTTGATCGCAAGTTCTGAAATTAAACGGCACTATCCCAACTTTTCAGTGACTTTTACCATCCCAAGCATCAAGATCTCTATTCGGTTTCCATTTGTTTAGATCTATAGCATCAGCATTTAATACAGCTCATTGCCTAATACTTTTCCTGATTTATGCTTTTGCAGGGAAATGTGTTTATTTAAAATTATATTAAAATACACCTTTATTCCATCCTACTTTTTCAAATTATGTTTTATATCCCAGTTTTATCCCCAGTTGGGACTCAAAGTGGCTTCTAGAACAACAACCATGTGAGGTAGGCCAGGAGCAGAGTTTGTGATGGGTCACCCAGTGAGTTTTCATGGTAGAAGAGGGGATTTGAACCCAGATTGCCCAGATTCCTAAATCCACCACTACAACACACTGACTCTAAGGAGGTTACATAGTTCTCCCTTCCCATCCTCCTTTTATCCTAACAACAACCCTGTGATGTACATGAGAGAAGAACTGTCATTCATGGCAGAGGATTTGAACTCAGGACTCCCTGGCTGTAGTCTAATACTGTAATCACTACATCACACTGGCTATCATGTTAGATCACTTTACAAAATGAAAGCCAGAATAAAATAAAAACATTGACAGAAACTATCTGCATGGTGGATTAGGGCTGACCAAATAATCAAAAGCTGATCAAAAAAGGAAGATTTTCATCTGTCTTCAAAAGATAAAAAGTCAGAGCTACAGAATTTCGCAGGGCAGAGCATTCCACAACTTCCGGGTTGCTTAAGAAGAGGCCCCATTGCTTCTGGGGCTCAGTCTTGCTTCCATACAAGATGGAACACAGTTACTTCTGATTCCATGTTTGGCCAGCTAGTCATTTCAGTTTTACTTTCAGTGATCTGTCTTTTCCTTTAGCTACAAAGACCTGCTCTATGCCCCCCCCTTTTATTAACTTTACATGTTCTAGGCAAGGCTGCCTAAGCCCACTCCTGTGCCCCTCCAGGCTAAAAATTCCTTCCAGGCTGAATTTATATCATCCAAAACCCAAGTGCGAGCACATTACGTGAAGATGAAAGCACATCTGTCTGTCTGCTTCTCTGTGATTTATCATTTTGTAATGTATCTTTTAACTTCTATTTTGTAGAACAATATTAAGCAGTGATATTTTCATACCCCATGTGATTATAAATCATTATTTGTCTGTTCGTTGACTTAGGACACACTTTGCAATTACAGCTCTTAAATGAGGGAAATTCCATGCTTTACCAATCTTTTCTGCATGCAGTTATTTTTTAAAACGAATTAATGCTTTTAAAATTTCTTCCTTGTCCTAAGCTGCTCCTTCCCTTCTTCAGTATACTGAGTGTCAAACATATGGCTCGTGGGCTGGAACCAGCCCGTCTTATCTGGTCCATGAGCAACTGATTACCTTTATTCCAAGATGACAGAGGCTGTGCATTATGTCCCTGTATATTGTCCTTCCTGCCAACCTAGCAGTTCAGCAGTTCGAGACTCAAGTGTGCCGCATGACGGAGTGAGCTCCCATATCTAGTTCCAGCTCCTGCCATCCTAGCAGTTTGAAAGCAAGAAATTGCAAGTAGATAAATAGGTACCACTTCAGTGGGAAGGTAACAGTATTCTGTGGCGGCTCACGGGATCTTTGTGATCCCGCCACTGCGTGCCTATTTTGGTGCGGTTTTCAAAAGCTGCACTTTGCCCGCGCATTCCACCCCCCCATGTGGCAGGGACCTGAGTGTCAAACATACGGCCCCAGATGACAGAGGCTGTGCATTATGTCCCTGTATATTGTCCTAGTGCTAATGAGTAAGAGGCAGTGGAAGTGGGAGGGTGGGCATTGCGGAGAAACTGTAGGAAATACTAGAAAAGAGCAAGAGTCCCGTAGCACCTTAAAGACTAACAAGATTTGTGGTAGGGTATGAGCTTCCGTGAGTCACGGCTCACTTCTCCAGATACAGGAAATACTGAAAGAATGTTAATGTTTTAAGCATGTTTGTATTTTGAGTAAAAATTAATATCATTAATTGGGTTCGCCTGTGTCCTTTATAAAGTTTATCTCTCCAGTCCCTGGCCTTACATTTTATGGCATGCGTGGGCCAGCCCAACAAAGTGACATTTATGTCAGTTCCGGTCCTCATAACAAATGAGTCTGACACCTCTGGCTTGTAGGAATTGTAGATCCAGGCTAGGGTTGCCAGCTTCAGCTTGGGAAATCCCTGGAGATTTTGGAGGCAGAGCTTGAGGAGGGTGGGGTTTGGGAAGGGGAGCAGAGGTCCATCAGTGGCTATTAGCCACAAGGTATAGACAGGGGCTCTGGGGCAAGTGATGCTCTGTGCCAGTCGGAACTCCGTTCCTGTGTGTTCCTGCCCAAAAATAGCCCTGGTTCCGGCCCTCATAACAAATGAGTCTGACACCTCTGGCTTATAGAAATTGTAGATCCAGGCTAGGGTTGCCAGCTCCAGCTTGGGAAATCCCTGGAGATTTTGGAGGCAGAGCTTGAGGAGGGTGGGGTTTGGGAAGGGGAGGGACTTCAATGGGGTATCATGCCATACACTCCACCTGCCAAAGTGACCTTTTTCTCCAGGTGAACTGATCTCTGTCACCTTGGGAGACGTTGTAATCCCAGGAAATCTTCAGGTGCCACCTGGGGGTCTGCAACCCTAATCCTGGCCAAAGTGCTTTGAAACTTCTTGGGACCAAAAGCATGCAGGGGAGAATGGTATACTGTGTGCACCAGTTTTTTAAGGCAGACTTTTAGCTAACTGACATGTTTCCTAAGTGATTCCAATGAATGGCTGGATGGTTGTCCGCACAACAAACATTTATGAAACTTTGTAAAAGGGCCAAATGTTTTCCCACTGTAGAACACACTAAAAACAGTAGTTTTATGCCTGAAC
The DNA here is from genome assembly GCF_001447785.1 of Gekko japonicus. Classification (NCBI taxonomy): domain Eukaryota; kingdom Metazoa; phylum Chordata; class Lepidosauria; order Squamata; family Gekkonidae; genus Gekko; species Gekko japonicus. Next base: position 457,827 of record NW_015161968.1, read on the forward strand.
GGACAGCTCATTCTGAGTATTCATCAAGCCGTGATCCCAGTTCTCATACACACTCTGCTGTGCAGTAAATAAGTCATATTCCATCTCATTGACACGTCATGCTTCAGCTGCCAGTGTTGCAAGTTGTTTCTTCACTGGAGCTGAACTAAGAAATGTCTGGATGTATTAAAGAGATTATCCTCTTGCTGTTTTCTTGGCAGTGCCTACAAAGGCACCGGTAAGCGTGGGGGGGGGGGAATCAACCAAAAAAAAGTTATAATCTTCTACCATAGAGTATTGTAGTAATGTATGGATCAGTATGTTGTTCAATAGCTTAAGGGTTCACTACTCAACTCTTGCACAGTTGCTCAAGGGAATATGAAGAAACCTGGGATTAGAAATGAACTGTATGGCTTTGAGGCAGCAAATTTCTATGACTACTCTGGCTTTCTTCCCATGTAGACTTGGTGTCCACAACTTTTCATTTACAGAGTAGCTGTCTGTGTCTACGTGAGATTAACGTTGTAAAATTGGATGACTTAAAGTGCAAAGTTAGATAAGACACATTGGGATATACAATCCATAAGATTAAAGTTTGAGTCCAGTGGCATCTTTAAGACCAATAAAGTTTTATTCAAGGTATAATCCTTCATGTGCATGAACACTTCTTTAGATACGATGAAATGGAAATTAGCGGTCCACACATATACATAGAGGGTGAACAGTAAATTAGCATACAGCATAATGAAGATGTTTAACAGATTCAAGGGCCAAGCAGGAATAACAAGCTTAGTTTATATGGTTACCATTTGTTTGGGTTTAATTCTGGGGGAAACACAGTGAAGGAAATAAATATGTCAAAATTGGAGACTGATGGGCAGATTTATATTTATATATATTCAATTCAATTTGTACCCCGCCCTCCCCGTGAGCAGGCTCAGGGCAGCTATGTATCCTTAATTGTATCTTTAATTGTGGAATGCTAAGAGTAATTAACTGAGACCACTGCATTCGTCTCCTCTCAAGCATGGAGGTGACCTTACAGTCTCTTCTCCTTTGAAGTGGGGCAATTGGCTGTGTAGAGTTATCTTCCCTGTCCCCAGACCAGAGAAACACATTCCAAATTACATTACATTCTACTATTTATTATGTTACGTTACAATTTACTATTCTAATCTGTTATTCCAGACTAGTCTGTTCCTGAAGTTTCTTTGCAAGAAACCAGCTACTTTGAGGTCACCCATTGAATGTCCTGGAAGGTTGAAGTGTTTCCTACAGGTTTCTCAGTCTTCTGATTCTTGATGTCAGATTAGTGTCCATTTATCCTTTGGCATAGGGTTTGGCCTATTTGCCCTATGTAGAGAACCAAAGGGCATTGTTGGCATTTAATGGCATATACAGTCTTAGAAGATGAGCATGTGAATAAGCCTGAGATGGTATAGTTGATGTTAGGTCCAGTGATTGTGTTGTTTGGGTGTATGTGGCAGCAAAGTTGGCATCTGGGCTTATTGCAAGCTCTAGTACCAGTGTCCATGTTCAAATTAGATGCTGGCCTGGAGAAAATTGCTTCCTGACCCCAAAGCGGCAATTGGCATTTCCATGAGCGTGAAAGAAAAGGCCACATGAACTAAGCACTAGTGCAACAATTCCTGCTCTCCCTCTCATGATCTACCTAAGTTCATAGAATTAGCATTGCTGTCAGATGGCCATCTAGCCTCTGTTTAAAAACCTCCAAAGAAGAAGAGCCCACCACCTCCCGAGGAAGCCTGTTCCACTGAGTAATTGTTCTAACTGTCAGGAAGTTCTTCCTAACGTTTAGCTGAAAACTTATTTGATTTAATTTCAACCCATTGGTTCTGATCCATCTTTCTGGGACAACAGAAAACAACTCTGCACCAACCTCTATCCTTTCAAGTACTTCAAGATGGTTATCACCTCTCAGTCGTCTCCTCTCCAGGCTAAACATACCCAGTTCCTTCAAACTTTCCTCATAGGACTTGGTCTCCAGACCCCTCACCACATTTGTTGCCCTCCTCTGGACACATTCCAGCTTGTCTATAGCCTTCTTAAATTGTGGTGCTCAAAACTGAACACAATATTCTAGGTGGGGTCTAACCAGAGTACAGTAAAGTGATACTGTCACTTTGCATGATCTGGACAGTATACTTCTGTTGATGCAGCCCAAAATCACATTTTCCTTTTTAGCTACCTCATCACACTGCTGACTCATGTTCAGTGTATGGTCTACTAAGACCCCTAGATCCTTTCTGCACATACGACTGCCAAGATAAGTCTTCCCCATCCTATAATTATGCATTTGATTTTTCTTGCCTCACAGGCCGCTGCGGTGGGATTGGCGCCATACGCGTCGAGCCCTCGACACCCCTCAGAAGACAGAACCCCCTGGGAAAGGGGTTCACGGAGCAATGGAGACAGCCGCCATGGTGGGGGAGGAGCCGCGGACGCCCGACCTGGAGTCCCGGGAAGACTCACCTCACTTCCCCCATGGAGAGGGCAGCCCCGGGAGAAAGAAGTAGCAGAGGAGATGGGGCCGAGGAGACAGTCGGTGCCAGGCTTGCCTCCCCAACCGCCAGAGTGGGGGGGACGCACTCGGTACTGGGTGTGGGCCGAATGGAAAGGCCCGGCCGTAACTAGGGGAGGGGGTTGGGAGACGCCGTGGTCAACGGCATCGGGACCCAGAAGTGGCCACTCCCCTGCACAATCCTGTTCAGGAGGAGAGCCCAGAGGATCACAGGGAGGCAGGACTAGACTGGAGACGCACCAGAGGGAAGGTGAAGGGGGCTGAGTACTAGTGCAACAATTCCTGCTCTCCCTCTCCTGATCTACCTACGTTCATAGAATTAGCATTGCTGTCAGATGGCCATCTAGCCTCTGTTTAAAAACCTCCAAAGAAGAAGATCCCACCACCTCCCGAGGAAGCCTGTTCCACTGAGTAATTGTTCTGTCAAGAAGTTCTTCTTAACGTTTAGCCAAAAACTCATTTGATTTAATTTCAACCCATTGGTTCTGATCCATCTTTCTGGGACAGCAGAAAATAACTCTGCACCAACCTTTATCCTTTCAAGTACTTAAAGATGGTTATCACCTCTCAGTCGTCTCCTCTCCAGGCTAAACATACCCAGTTCCTTCAAACTTTCCTCATAGGACTTGGTCTCCAGACCCCTCACCACCTTTGTTGCCCTCCTCTGGACACATTCCAGCTTGTCTGTAGCCTTCTTAAATTGTGGTGCCCAAATATTCTAGGTGAGGTCTAACCAGAGCACAGTAAAGTGATACTATCACTTTGCATGATCTGGACACTATACGTCTGTTGATGCAGCCCAAAATCACATTTGCCTTTTTAGCTGCCTCATCACACTGCTGACTCATGTTCAGTGTATGGTCTACTAAGACCCCTAGATCCTTTTTGCACATACGACTGCCAAGATAAGTCTTCCTCATCCTATAACTATGCATTTGATTTTTCTTGCCTCACGGGCCGCTGCGGCGGGACTGGCGCCATACACGCCGAGCCCTCAACACCCCTCAGAAAACAGAACCCCCTGGGAAAGGGGTTCACAGAGCAATGGAGACAGCCGCCACGGTGGGGGAGGAGCCGCAGACGCCCGACCCGGAGTCCCGGGGAGACTCACCTCACTTCCCCCACGGAGAGGGCAGCCCCGGGAGAAAGAAGTAGCAGAGGAGACGGGACTGAGGAGACAGTTGGTGCCAGGCTTGCCTCCCCGACTGCCCGAGTGGGAGGGACACGCTCGGTAACAGGTGCGGGCCGAATGGAAAGGGGGTTGGGAAACGGCGCGGTCGACGGCATCGGGACCCGGAAGTGGCCACTCCCCTGCACAATCCTGTTCAGGAGGAGAGACCAGAGGATCACAGGGAGGTGGGACTAAACTGGAGACACACCAGAGGGAAGGTGAAGGGGGCTGAGTGACAGGTCAGAGAAGCGGTAGTGGTGCTGGGGAAAGAATAGGGAGGAGTCACCAGGGGAGAGGGGAAGATAAAAGGAGGGAAACCAAGAGAGTCAAGGAGGATGTCGGCAGTGACTGTCTGGAGACCGAGAGAGAGGGAGATAGCAGATGTTAACCCCGAGGAAGGAAGTGCTGAGAGTGCTGAAACTCCAGAATCCTTCCAGGTCTGAGGCTCTTGTTTCCCTCCTGAGTCTTCCAGGACCACGGCAAGGGCTCCTCCGAACTTTACATTTATCTCAGTTGAAAGTCATTTTATTTGTTTTAGCCCAGTTTTGCAGCCTGTCAGGATCATCCTGTATCTTGCCTCTTGTCTTCTACTGTATTTTCTACCTCTCCCAATTTAGTATCATCTGCAAATTTAATAAGCATTCCCTCTGTTCCTTCATCCAAATCATTTATAAAGATGTTGAACAAAACTGGTCCCAGGAAAGATCCCTGAGGCACTCCACTTGTCGCTCCTCTCCAAGAGGATGAGGAACCATTAACAAGCACTTTTTGGGTGCAATCTGCAACCAGTTACAGATCCACCTAATAGGATCCAAACCACATTTTACCAATTTGTCAAAAAAAATATTATATGGAACCTTATCAAAAGCTTTACTGAAATCATGATAAACTATGTCTACAGCATTCCCCTGATCCAGCAAGGTAGTAACTTTCTCAAAAAAAGAGATAAGGTTAGTTTGACATGACTTGTTCTTGAGAAACCCATGTTGGCTCTGAGTAAACACAGCCATCCTTTCTAAATGCTCAAGGATTGACTGTTTGATTATTTTTTCTTAAATTTTCCAGGTATAGACATCAAGCCTGACGGGTCAGTAGTTACCCGGATCCTCCTTTCCCCCAATCTTGAAGATGGGGATAACGTTTGCCCGCATCCAATCTTCTGGCACCTCACTTGTTCTCCAGTAATGGACAGAGGGCTCAGCAAATACATCCACAAGTTCTTTTACTATCCTTTGGTGTAGTTCATCTGGCCCTGAGGACTTAGTTTCATTTCAAGAAACTAGGTGTTTATGTACTACCATATGCTGATCCTAGACTGCAACTCCCTTCCCTCATCTGTTTTTGCCATGCTGAGCACCATTTCTCTCACAAGAGAAATCCAAAGAAAAGTAGGAACTGAGCAGTTCTGCCCTCTCTTCATCACCTGTTACAATTTCACTTTTCTGTCCCTGCAGTGGACCTACAATGTCCTTGTCCTTTTTCTTACTTTGAACATAACATACAAACCGTTTTTGTTGTTTTTATCATCTCTTGCTAGCTTAAACTTATACTGAGCTTTAGCTTTTCTAACATTCTCCCTACAAGCACTGGTTATTTGTTGATATTCATCCTTAATTAGAAGGCCCTCCTTTTCCTAAAGATTTCCTGAAGAATCTTTTTTATTTCTCAAATCTTTAGAAAACTATTTATGGAGCCACCTCGGCTTCCTGAGGCTCCTCCCATTTTCCCTTTTCATAGGTATTGTTTGTGATTGTACCTTCAACATTTTGCTTTTAAGAAATTCACACCCATCTTAAACTCCCTTCTCCTGAAGTATTTCTGACCATGGGATTCTACCCAGCATAAGTTAAAGAGAAGAGATTGGATTTATACCCTGCCCGCCACTCCTTACAAACTCCTTTCTCTTCCTCTCCCCACAACAGACACCCTGTGAGGTAGGTGGGGCTGAGAGAGCTCTTTGCAGAACTGTCCTTGAGAGAACAGCTCTGACAGAACAATGGCTTGCCCATGGGCATCCAGCAGCTGTAGGTGGAGTAGTGGGGAATCACATACACATAAGGCTCTTTTTGTAGCAGGAACTCCTTTGCATATTAGGTGACACACCCCTAATGTAGCCAATCCTCCAAGAACTTACAGAGCTCTTCTTACAGGGGCTACTGTAAGCTCTTGGAGGATTGGCCACATTAGGGGTGTGTCGCCTAACATGCAAAGGTGTTCTTGCTACAAAAAGAGTCCTTCGGGACATACACAGACAATTATTGGCATATGCCTGGTTACAGAGTGAGGAATCAAAACCGGGTGTCCCAGATTAGAGTACGTGCACTTGACCACTACACCAAACTGTTTGTTTATTAAAATTTGCTTTCCTGAAGTCCATCCTATATGTCTGACTACATAGCGTTTCCCTTCCCCAAGAGTGTAAATTCCAAAATTACATGGTCATTACTATCCAGGGTGCCCACTACTTTCACCTTGTCAACCAGTTCTTCCCTTTCTGGAAAATGAAGTTGTCAGCAAGACAAGTCAAGAATTTATTTGACCTTTCATTTTTATCAAAGTTGGACATCCAATAGATATCCGGGTAATTGAAATCTCCCATGACCACTGTGTCCCATCTCTCTGAGAATCTTGTAATCCTTTCTAGAATTATCTCATCCAAGTCCTCTGCCTGGCTTAGTGGTCTGTAGCAGACCCCCACCATAATATCACTACTATTTCTTACTCCATTTATTTTTACCCAAAGACTCTCAACTGAACTTCCATGCTCAGATTCATGTTGTATTTCCTCAAAAGTATACACCTCCTTGACATATAATGCTACTACTCCCCCTTCCATATTTGTCTATCCCTTTTAAACAAGTTGTATCCCTCAATCAAGTTTCAGTAATGCGTATTAGGTCATAGTCCCCTTCCTATATTAGGACTTCAGGTTTATCCTGTTTGTTTCCCGTACTCTGTGCATTAATCTAGAGACATCAGAATCTGTTTTATATGTCCTGAGGTTTTCATTTCTGTACTTACCTCCAAGTTAATGTGTCCTAGCATATGTGCCACTCCCTGCAAATCTTTAGTGTTCTTATCTCCAGTTATTGGCATCGTACTAGGCTTTGAATTTTTGTCTCACTCCCCCCATAGGATTTAGTTTAAAGCCCTCTTTATTAGGTTTGCAAGGCTGTTACCAAACATGTTTTTTCCTACCCTTGGGAGGTGCAAACCTTCTCTTGATAGAAGAGCTTCATCTTGAAAGAATAAGCCATGGTCCAAAAAACCAAACCTTTCCTGATGACACCATCTACATAGCCAGTCATTTATTTGCAGTATTATTCTTTCCCTTCCTAAGCCATGGCCTTTGACAGGAAGAACTAATGAAAACACAACCTGCACTCCCAATTCCTTCACCATTTTACCCAGAGTCACACAGTCTCTTTTAATACGTTCTGGGCTGTGCCGAGCATTTTAATTTGTTCCCACATGGATGAGCAAGAAAGAATAATATCTGTGAGCTTGATGAGTCTTCTTACCCTTTCTGTCATATCCTGGATGTATGCACCTGGTAGACAGCATACTTCTTGAGACAAGAAGTCCAGTCAGCACACTTTAGCCTCTACCCCTCACAGTAGTGAATCCCCAATTACCAGCACACACCTTCACCTATATTGGGGAGCAGAAGCCAAGCCCTCTCATCCACAGGAGCCTGAGAAATTCCCTTCAAACTCTGGGGAGGCTGGGGGAGTAGCCCTTGTTCAAGTGGTCCAGAATCAATATCTATGGGAAGATCCTGGACCTGATTGCTTAGCAACAGAGGCTCATAATGTCTCCTAATTTTCCTGCTCCTGTGGGTTACTTTCCTCCATGCAACCTCCTCCTGTGTTGGGTGCTCCTCCATTTTCTGAGATACCTTTGCCTCCTCCTCCTCCTGTTGCCCTCCCAAAAGTACTTCATGATTTCTGTCCACGAACTCTTCACCTTTCCTTATAAAATGGAGTGTGGACAAGTGTGCCTCATCAAGTCCCTGTATCTTCGCCTCCAGTAGGGCTACCAACCTACACTTGCTGCAAGTATAATTGCTGTTATGGTCAGGTAAGAATACAAACATGCCACAGACTTTGCATGTCAATGCCTGGTAGAATATCAGGGCTTCTGTACCATGTGTCCAGACAATAAAATGTCATCAATGTATCACAGGTATAAGAGAAGTATGAGTGGGTTGGAGTTAAGGAAGCGTTGCTCCAAGTCAGCCATAAAGATGTTAGCATACTGTGGGGCCATTTCTTTACTTTTACTAATCTCTGTAGCAAAACACTCTTGCTTACTAATAGGGTTTATAAAGTATGGTTTCAACACAAATGTGTTTGTGTTTGGCAGGAGGGGGTAAGGTTGCCAACCTCCAGATGAGGACTGGAGTTCCCCTAGAATTACAACTGATCTCCTGATGACAGAGACCAGTTCCCCTGGAGAAAATGGAAGTTTCCCCTTCCACAGGCTCCACACACACACCCTGTCCAGGAATTTATCTGATTGGATTTGGCAAGCCTAGGAGGGGAATTGTGGGAAGATGGCTGTCAGCTTCTGAGACTCAGGTAGTTTTGGTCCCCATTAGAGAGAAAAGTCGGAACAGAAATAAAATACATAAATTGGGGTTTATATTCACTTTCCTTCATCTATAGGGAGAAATCTATTAGCTTACAAAGGAAAGTGTTTTTTTAAAAGATACTAATATGAGCCTTACTAATCCTCTCTGCCACTTCCAGTTCCATCTTGGCAATTTAAACTACAAGGTCTTCAATAAAAGGCAATACATTTGAGTAGTTTAGGGACAGAGGGAAAGTTATCGCTGTTTGTATGTTTTAGGCATTCTGGACAAAACTGACCACCACACTGGCAACTACTATGATTTATGAAGTGGTCTGTTGGACTTGACATCATTCTGGGCAGTTCCAAGTATCAATATGTAATGCAGTAATTCCTCAGGATCATTTAGTTCTCGGCGAATCTTTGATGTGTAGCTGAACTGCATTCCACTGAGAGGTCCCCTCAAGAGAGCCATTCTCTTCCTATCCTGAAAATCAGCAGGCGAAATTTGTAAAGCCTACATCAGTCTTGCATTCTCCCAAAGTCCACAGTCTTCTTGAGGGCTTGGTCCTACAAGCATATATGAGAAGTGATACAGAGACTGGGTTTAAAGGTTTTGCTGAATTTCACCTTACACAGCAAGGGAAAAAGTCCCTTACGCTTTTATAACTCAGTGCTGAGGGTGTAATACAGTCCATTAGGCACTCTATTGTCTGTTAGACTAAGAAGGAATTCTGATCATAGTAGTGGGATTCCTGAAGACTGGTAAAGCTACAGGACATGAAACTGAACTGGCTTCATTTCTCTATATGGAATTGAAATGAACTGATAGCTGCCAAACATGTTTTTTGGCAAATGTGCTAATACAAGCCAAAATTAGTAGGTATTTCCCAAGCATAGAGATGAAGTAATAGGTAAAGCTTCCTTTGAGGATTGTCTGACTGCCTTGTAGTTTTTAACACTTCTAAAGAAAGTGGCATTCTGACTTACTGAAAAAATCAGAATTTAGCCACACTGCCAGTTTCTGTACCCCAAAGAATTGCTCGCTGCTGATGAAGAACTGTCACACCCCCAAACTCCATAGAGCCCTCTCTTTGGCAAGATTCAATGTATTACCTTCTGCCTTATTATCTGGCTGCTTTCAGGGTGTGCCCTTTTCTGACAGATGTTGTCCATGCACAAATGATAAAATTGAAACAATTTCCCATGCCTTGTTGCAGTGCCCCTTCTATCATGCACTACGACTGTATCTTCTAAATTTTATTTTGGCTCAATTAGAAGAATATCCTGATTGCATATCCTGATTGCTTAAAGACTCTTATTCTTCTTGATAATCCAAACCTTGAGATAACAGAAACTGTTGCTAAATTTCTTTTTGGTGCCATTTCTATGCGCCCTTTATTTAATTGATGGGTATACTTACTTGGTAATTCCTTGTTTCTGTATTTTGCAAGTCATTCTATGCTGTGGTTGTTGTTGGTGGTGGTTTTTTTGTATATGGGTTTGCAAGGGTTACATGCCAATAAAGGTAACTGGACTGATGAAGAACTGGGGGAGTGATTAGATTCTGTCTTCTGTACAACTTGGATCATTTTTTCTTTCTTTTTTTGCTGACAGAAGGCATTTAGATTGAGGGGGACAATTTTTGTCTACTCTCTCTGCAAACACTTCACCTCTGTGCAGTTTCTGGGGGTTTGCAGACCATCTAGGGCAAAATAAGGGAGGTATGGCAGATGTATCGTGGAAAGGGGAGGTTTCATGAGTGGTGGTGTGCTGGTTTAACATAAGCTCCAAGCCCAGCATTATTCTCAGAATGTGGACCCAGCAATGCTCCCTAATGTGCCATCAATCACACAGAAAAAACCCACACTGATTGTATTAATTATATTAGAGTTAGGATTATTATTTTTTGCATACTTGTGCTGCTATAAAAATAAGACATAACAAGGTTACTTAACAGCCATTTTTAGCTACTGCTGATTGATAATGAAGTTTGCTTGACAGCTTTTTGAATCATTCACATTCTCATACTGAGTTGCCAGATGTGTTTTTATTTAAGAAATGTCCTTCATTCCTAAAAATAAGAATTCCAGAGACATAGGAAACAAAGAACGTCCCTTGTTTTGATACCATCTAGGTCCAGGACACAGTCATGATAGTACGTATTTCCTAAACTGTGAGTCAGTGTTTACATCTGGAGCACATCTCTGTCCATGTGGAGGGGAGATGTGCAGGCTTATATAGATATTCTTAATAACAGCATCTGATCTGAGGATTCAGCATCTTCTGTGGCACTGCATGGTGCCCTATAGGGCTGCTTTGCTGACACCTGTAAAATACATCACCTCAAGGTAACTCTTGGGTTGTGCACAGTATTCCCTCTAAGCTGAGTTAGTGTGAGCTAGTTTTGCTCACAAGACTCCACGGCTTAGAGGGAGCATTGGTTGTGCATATGATGTGGCTGGCCCTCGAGAGGACATGACTGAGAGGTGATATGGTAACCATCTTCAAGTACTTGAAGGGCTGTCATATTGAGGATGGTATGGAGTTGTTTTCTGTTGCCCCAGAATGTCGGACCAAAACCAATGGGTTGAAATTAAAGAGTTTTTGGCTAAACATTAGGAAGAACTTCCTGACAGAATGGTTCCTCAGTGGAAAAGGCTTCCTCAGGAGGTGGCAGGCTCTCCTTCCTTGAAGGTTTTTAAACAGAAACTAGATGGCCATCTGACAGCAATGCAGATTCTGTTAATTTGGGCAGGTCATGAGAAGGAGGGCAGGAAGGGTTGCATCAGTGCTTAGTTCTCGTGGCCCTTTCTTTACACATCCAGGGAAATGCTGATCACCACTTTGGGGTCTGGAAACAATTTTTCTCCAGGCCAGTTTTGGCCAGGGATCCTAGAGGGTTTTTTGTTTTGCCATCTACTGGGAATGGAGCAGGGGTCACTGTGTGTTTGGGGGGGGGAGTATTTGTGAATTTCCTGCATTGTGCAGGGGGTTGGACTAGATGACTCTGGAGATCCCTTCAAACTCAAAGATTCTGTGATTGTATGAGAAAGGAGCTCAAGTAGTAGCTCTTAGCAAAATGGCTTAATTTACAAGCAGGTAGAAGGAAGGAACAGTATATTAATTATATTAATACTGGACATTAATAATACATTGAAGAAATTCAAAACAGTCAAAGTCAGTGCGCTGGAGTCAGTCTAAACTGGCAATTACCACAGATTACCCCGACCAGTAGGCTTCCCGGGCCACAGTTCCAAACCCCCAAGAGGGAATACCAGGCTTGGTACTTTTGTCAGCCAAAATATCTAGTTTCACCAAAAATGTCTAACATTTTTTCACTAAAGATGTACAAATGTAACACCTTTGTTTATCTATAGCAACATCTTTAAAAAGAGTTCCAGGGGAGATCCGGGAAATTACAGGCCAGTCAGTCTGACATCGATACCGGGTAAATTGGTTGAAACTGTTATTAAGGAAAGAATTAGTAAGTACATTGATGAATAAAAACTATTAAGGCAGACTCAGCATGGGTTCTGTAAGGGAAGATCTTGTCTCACTAACCTGTTAGTTTTCTTTGAGGGAGTGAACAACCATGTGGACAAGGGGGACCCAATAGATGTTGTTTACCTTGACTTCCAGAAAGCTTTTGATAAAGTTCCTCATCAAAGGCTCCTAAGTAAGCTCAAAAATCAAGGGATAAAAGGACAAGTCCTTTTGTGGATCAAAAACTGGGTAATTAATAGGAAACAGAGAGTGAGTATAAATGGGAAATTTTCTCGGTGGAGGGTGGTAAGCAGTAGGGTACCGCAGGGATCAGTACTCAGTCCGATGCTTTTTAACTTGTTCATTAATGATTTGGAGTTGGGAGAAAGCAGTGAAGTGGCTAAATTTGTGGATGATACGAAGTTGTTCAGGGTGGTAAAAACCAGGGAGGATTGTGAGGCACTCCAAAGGGATCTGTCAAGGATGGGCGAGTGGGCGTCAACATGGCAAATGGGGTTCAATGTGGCCAAGTGCAAGGTGATGCACATTGGAGCCAAAAAACCGCCGTTGCTGCCTACGGTCCGACACCGGAACCACTTGACGGGGGGCGGGAACCACAGCAACCTTGGCTTGCTCCAAAGCAGCAATCCTCTCTAAAATGGCACGCTGCTCGGCTCTCTCCTCCTCCTCATCAGATGATGAAGGAACAGTCTCAGGGGGGAGAGCTTGAGTTGGCACGGGCCTTTTAGGCGCGGGCCCTTTACCTTTCGCTCCTCCTTTCCCCTTCTTAGAAGCCATTACAATAATGAATTATACAAATGGCAGCTTAGCAACCCGGAGGTAACCCCAAAATGGCCGCCCACAAGACCTTATCAAAATGGATGCCACTTAAAAACGCACCCTAAGATGGCCGACTTCCAAACTGCCCCCTGCCCAGCAACAGGAATCAGGTTGAAAATGATCCCAAAATGGCTGCCCGACTCCTTCACAAGCCCAGGAAGCAACAGGCAAAGGGGGAGAGGGATGATACCACCCCAGGCTAAGTGCTAGGGCCCCGCGGCCTCACCAACCACCTACACCAACAATGACAGGGGCAATGTGGGGGGGGAGTGCAGGGCTGTGTATTCATATTTAACACGTTGGAGCAGCCCGACAAGGGCCGCTCTGCGCTGTGCCGCCTGCTGAAGGTCTCTCCAAACGGGTCAACGCCACGTCTCCCGCTCGATCTTCGGCCCGCCTGCCGCCGACACAGGAAGCCCTACAAAGCTCCCGCCACACAGGACCGCCTCTGGGGACACCAGGAGCCTGGACTCGGCCGTCAAGATCAAGCGCACAGCCCAACCAAACGAGTCGTCGGTGCTGGTCAATTTCACTATGCCCCCGTGGCTGACAGGCAAGCGCGTGTACACCCTGCCGGGGGAAATCCCCGTTTAAAAACACACACAGCCTATCCGCGAAGCCGGGATCAAAGAGCCCTGGAGAGCAAGCCCGGCCAGAGCTAGTCAATTTCACGCACGATGCCAGACAGCTCCCGGGCCCTTTAAAAATGGCCCGACGCTTCTCTGCTCCGGCCTCAGCGTTTAGTAAAAGGAGGGGGGGGAATAGCCCGAGCCTCGTCCTCCAGCGCGGCCTGTCTCCCTTGCCGCCGATGCGGCTGACAGCTCCTAGCTAGCTCGCGTCCTCAAGCAGCCCCTCAGAGCCCTAAACAAGCAGCTCGCTGCCGGAGCCAAGCGCTCGTCCGCCCAGCCTCCAATCTAAGGGGGAGGGGGGGGAATCCCCGTTGGCCCTGCCTGACAGACTCGCTGTGCAACAGAACTCTCCCGAGCATGAGGTGAGCTACTGACTGGGGGGAGAGCGGAGCAAGCCTATTAAGGCTGCCAGGCTCCGCTCCCCCTATTGGAGCCAAGGCTCCACCGCAGTCAGCCTGACTAGTCCTCCTTACGAGGAGGCAAACGCGGTCCCCACGAGGCACGCTCTGGCTGTCTCGTGCGGGGCCGGATTGCTCCAAGTCAGCCATAAAGATGTTAGCATACTGTGGGG
>NW_015161968.1:476435-486353 GCF_001447785.1 Gekko japonicus
CAGCTTCAAGAGGGAATTAGATAAACATATGGAGCAGAGGTCCATCGGTGGCTATTAGCCACAAGGTATAGATAGGGACTCTGGGGCAAGTGATGCTCTGTATTCTTGGTGCTTGGGGGGGGGGATCAATGTTGGGAGGGCTCCTAGTGTCCTGGCTCCACTGCTGGACCTCCTGATGGCACCTGGTATTTTTGGCCACTGTGTGACAGAGTGTTGGACTGGATGGGCCATTGGCCTGATCCAACATTGGCTTCTCTTATGTTCTTAACAGTAAGTAATATTTCATCCCAGAATCTAGAAATTGTGCAACAGGTAAGTAAGGTGTTCTACATCCAATCAGGTGTAGGAAAACAACTCAACAATACATTGATATGTGTGCTTAATTTACTGAGAGTTGTGGAGCGTGTGGTTTCACTGAGGTGGTTTGGCAGGATGCTTCATTTATTTATTTGGGATATTTCTGTGCCTCCTCTTCAGAATCCTGGTCAAGATGGCTTACAGTTAAAACAAGGTTAGCAAAATGAAAACAAGCCATTGTATATAAGCGGCATAAAAACAATCCATAAAACAGAAGCAAACCGTTAACAAAGCTGGTAAAGTAAAAACCCCTAATTAAAATAAATTGAAATAAGTCTCAAGCTAACACCATTCACAGAGGGGAAAAATGGATTCTCCTTCTCACTTCTGTTTCACATCCTTCGTCGGGTGGCCTTTGGAAATCTGCAGTTATGATGAAATTGATCAGTGCGGTCCTGTTGTTTGTTTTGCTGTAGCATCGAAGCTGCAATGAACTCTGCCCAGCCAGGCATTTAATCAAAAAGCCTGGTCTGATTTTGGTAGAATACTGTCTGGAGACTGTTACTTAATTTGGGAGATGACAGTTCTGGATTCGTTTTTTTAAAAACCCAGCTAATGCTAAGTAAAGGGCAATGAGTGAGCTGCGACAACATCTTGCCTGCCTTATATTTAGCGATTTCATTCTTAATTATGGGTCGGCAGAAAGAAAATCGTGGCTCGGAGACAGCCTTGCTCCTGAATTATTAATGCAGTAGGCAGTTTTTACGGAGTCCTCAAAAGGGGGAAATGGCAGATCTGGCAGCAGGGAGTATCCTGATTTGCGCTGATTGCAATGCCTAAACACAGCCTTCATTCAGGAAACAGTATTTATTGTGCAACTCAGGCAGAGAACAGAGCCACAGGGCCATTTTGTAAGTGACTTGCAGCTCACCAATTGCTACGGCAGGACGTCACACTGCCCCAGAGAAAAATCCAAAAACAAAAGCTGGTGTCATCGTACCTTTTAAAGGAGCAACAACAATAGCACAAAACATGTGAAGACTTTCAAGCATTCCAGATTAGGCTAACTTTTTTTTTTTTAAGGATGCTTCAGGGACTTCTGTCTGCACCCTGAGAATGCCTAGCAGATCAGAACAGATTAAGTGTAGTGAGGACCAGTGTTCCCTCTAAGCTGAGTTAGTGTGAGCTAGCTCACAGTTTTTTAGCCTCCGGCTCACACATTTTTGTCTTAGCTCATGAAGGAGGGCTCCAGAATAACCTAATTTATGCAGTACCCAAGTCGCTCGCTCACAACTTTGATGCCAGTCGCTCACAAAGTGGAATTTTTGCTCACAAGACTCCACGGCTTAGAGGGAACATTGGACCAAGTTGTATCTTTAGCTTTCCGGGGAGGGGGGGGGAATGGCAGCTTCCAAATGCAAATATCAAAGGTAGCAGCTAATCAAGTATCTCTCTAGCACCAAACAGAACGTCCAGATTTCTTAAAAAGCTTAGTGCAGAGGAGAAATATGGTAGCCATTATATAACAGTACTGGGGAGTAATTTAGAAAATGCACCAGGTAAAGAGTGGGTGGAAGTAAAACTGGATATCATTACCTAGCAGCAGGAGTTGGCCCACTGCCCAGTTGCTTCACTATTTTGATCTCAGTTATGTTTCTTGATAAATATTTGAAATGACTAGGATTAGTTCAGCATCTACATACCTTGCAGGGGAGGGACGCTGTGAGAGACAGAGCCAAGTCTTTCCCCTTTTTCACATTTGCCAATCCCCTTTGTACCCTAGTAGTCTGGAGAGAAAACCAGCAATCACCAATCCAGGCCCTCAAAACACTTGCTGGGAGGAGAAAGAGGGAGGAACAGAGGGAAAGGTGCCATTTAACTGCCGTTTAAATCAGATGGGGTTTAGAGGTTGCTTAGGTTGGTGAGGGATCTTGCTCTGTCTCCAGTCTCTTCAGATGGAAGTGGGCTGTTTAGTGTGGTGGAAAAGTTTGGCATGCACTGGTTGATGGTTTTCATTCTTTGTGTTTCAGGGTTATTTCAGGCCCTGACCTAGATGGCCTAGGCTAGCTTAGTTTAATCAGATCTCAGAAGCTAAGCAGGGTCAGCCCTGGGTTCGCACTTGGATGGGAGACCACCAAGGAAGTCCAGGGTTGCTGCATAGAAGGAGGCAACAGTAAACTACCTTTGTGATTGCAGGGTCACCATAAGTTGGCTGCAACCTCACAGCACTTTCCACCATGTAGAGCAAATGGAGATCTGTGGAAGAAAAGTAACAACCTTGAAAGTCCAAAGTAGTCTGGCAGCTATTGGTGTTCTCTCCACTCTGACACAATATATTCTATCAAGGAATTGTATGTCTGTGTCTGTATAAATTTGATTGCCTTAAATCTGTTGTGACTTGATGGGAAAAAATCATGAGGGCGGTGGTCCTGGGCTGAGTGGGGATTTTCCTGCCAAAAATATTTTAGCATCCAATCCTGCCACCCCCGCTCATCACAGGTGCCATTCAAGGAAAGCAGTCCCCTGCCCCACATGTGACTATTTCTCGCTCACTCTCATATTCTGAACAGCTGAATAAGTTTACTTCTATTGAACGGTCAATAACACTAATTGAGGGTGTAAATGTTCAGAGGAGACATAAGATAAAGTGTTGAGTAAAGTATAGTAAATAAGATCATCTAGATATTAACCAGGGTTCCTTAAAGTTATTAGTTCAACCAATATGCATTCATATACTGTATACCCCTTGGCTGGTTTTGTGTTTGTGTTGTTTCTTTCTCTGCAAGTGAATGTACTTCGAAGTAAAAGAATAAAAATATAATGTTTTAAAAAAATTAAAATGAGACATAGAAAGTAACCTCATTAAATGCTCCCAAAAGATGGTATTTGTTCACAGTTCAGTTTTGAATATAGAGCTAGAATAGACCTCTGCATATTCTGCCTTGTGCTGAAACCTTTCTCCAGCTTCTACCAAATCTAGGAATGGTGACACTGTTTAAAAAGTGCCTTTGCTATTGCCATTAATAATTGCTTTGCCAGTCAATACTATGAAAATATGTTTTCTGTTCAATTAAAACATATAAATTTATTTTGGTTTGATTTAATTTATACAGCCAGTATGTGTTTGGTATTTATTTGGGGAAAGAAAAGGATTTGGAGAGCTAGAATAGACCTCTGCATATTCTGTCTTGTGCTGAAACCTTTCTCCATCTTCTACCAAATCTAGTAATGGTGACACTGTTTAAAAAGTACCTTTGCTATTTCCATTAATAATTTCTTTGCCAGTCATGTTTTCTGTTCAATTAAAACATATAAATTTATTTTGGTTTGATTTAATTTATACAGCCAGTATGTGTTTGGTATTTATTTGGGGAAAGAAAAGGATTTGGTATTCATTCCCAGACAGGCAGCAGGTACATGTGATTATCTGAAGGCGCAATACTCCTTCCTTTTATGTATTTGAAATACTTTTATTCTGCCTTTTGGCTGGTGCATGACCCCCAAACAGTAGCAAAGTGCTTTACAAACAGCAGTAATTTAAAACCAGCAAATACTACCACCACCAGTTAAAAACAAAGATGTCAAAGCAATGAGCAAAAACAATTAAAAATCAGCCCAATAGCAGCAATGCAATAGCAGAAACAATAGAAGAACCAACTCCAACTGTTACATGAAGGACCTTGACAATGGGATACCATCAAGAAAAGGAACAAGGTGGACCTCCATGGGGAGAGAAAGTTCCAGAATTTTGGCACCACTGTAGATAAGGTCCCATCTCTTGTGGCTACCCAAAGTACCTCTGCTAGGACTGGTACACAGAAAAGAACCTCTTAATGTGAGTGTAGGCTTATGTAGAGTAGGTGGTCTTCCTGTCCATATGGTACACCAGTTGCATGCATAGAAGTTACTGAAGTTAAGCAATATTATTACTTGGTTTGTCTTATACATCCTTACTGGAAATACCTTCCTTTGTTGACTGGTGGCCCCAAGGCAAAAGTTCAATTTTCTCCTTGCATGTACACTAAGTCTGCAGTTGGTTTAACTTCCTGACTTCAATGTATGATGTCATTGACATGGAACTACTGATGCTTCAGCTATGTGAATGTACACTATAAAGTTGTCCCAGTTTACTGCAGACAGAGAGAGAGAGAGAGATGAAATGAAATGAAATTTTGGCAAAGGAATGCTGAAATCTTCCAACAGCTTTGGCTGGGTTCAAATCAGTGGAATTTCCTGCCAAATCAAATACAATTTTTAAAGAAGCCAAGCCAAAACGGAGCTATTTGGTTTGAGAATATGCTATTTTGAAAAGCAAGTGCTGTGTAAGGTATTGGTACCTACAAAACCCCCCACATTTCTTTTAAATTGAAACAAAAAGTAAAGAGTTTTAACAAATCACTTTTAATTCTGATTGTGCTGGAGTCTGTCTGCATGCCAGGAAGGCTTTTGGCTTTCTCGTGAACCTTTGTTCGGTTTGTGGGTGTTGGTAATGTAAACAGACTGCTGTAGGTCCCTTCTGATGAAGGAGCAGTCAAATGACACTGTCCGGAATGCTGAACGGAAAACCCCTCAGAAAGCCATTCGTAAAGCTCCTGGTGTCGTTTTACCGTGACCTGAGAAACTGGAATGAACTGGCTAAATAAACAAGTAGTAAATTTAACCTATCTTCAATGGCAGGCAAAATGTTATGCAGTGTCTTTTTGCAAGCCTCATTCTAATCATGACTTTTCTGCTGCATATGTTTCCAGCTACAGGAATAGCTTGCTGGTGTGTGTGTGTGTGTACACACGAACAACACTCATGCCAAGAAAGGCAAGTTTAAAGACAAATATAAATTTATCTTCAATAACTTTTGGAGTGTATATATATAGAATAACTGAAGCCAGCTAACTGGCATTTAAAAGGGGGCCACGTGGGATTGTGGTAATGGAAAATAGGGAGGTCTTGTATGCAGTGCTGTTACTTTTATTCCGAACATCGCTCATGAAATAAATGAGAATTTTGACATCCAAAAAGCAATATTCCAGACTGTCAACATATACAAGGATGAGCACTTTCATGTTTCTAAAATACTTTACTTGAAAGCTTCCATGGTTAAATGCCATTGTCTAGAATTTATTTGTTGTAAAAAGAAAACAGTGTGAACTCTGCGATGCTTTACAATACATTCCTCTGAAAAGTCCAGCAGAGAACAGCTGATCTTCTAAACATAATACAAGAAACAGACAAGACAGTAGCTGAAAGAGACTTAACCAATATCAGATTTGATATATTTTAATACTGTTGTAGGCACCTCTGGTATGACAACTTTTAAAAAAAATATTATGTCATAAACCTTCTTAGAACATAGCTTTAGGCTGGCATCAAATTCTGCAGCTAACTGTAATACGCAAGAATTTTTGAATCACACTGGTGTTCCCTACCTGATAAGAGTCCACGCTTCCCATTGCTTCTTGTGATTTTGCCTTGAATGTTATAATGGAGGCAATTTCTCCCCTCCTCTTTAAAACAATGTGTAGAATTTTTCCATAAGAGGTGAACTCTAAACATTTGAAACATGACTCTCCTGTTGGCTTTGGTTTTAAACCAGATGTTCCCCACTAATTCAGTTACCATTGCTGAGATCAATTGAATGTGAGTCCTGTCATTTTGGGCTAAGTATCTGTTCTCATGACCGTTTCTGTAGTGGAAGCTGAGGCACATACTGACCTGCAGAACTTTGACATGTTTCTATTCTTAGCATGCTGCCATCAGTTCTCAGCTTTTCTATTGGTATGAAAAAGGTCACCACATGTAGAGCTGGCTTTCACACACCCACTCTGGTGGCTGAGAATCAGCACATGATGTAGCTACTAATCTTGAGGTACTTGTTAGAATTAGCCCCAAGTCATGTCCCTTTTGAAAAAAAGACACAGAGGTCTAGTAGCAAAACCAAAATGACCTCAAATGTGTGGAGAACTAGGGCATTAAGTTAGGATACTTTCAATGTCCCCAAAGCCATTTTTGATAACATATCAAGGGACAATTATATTTCTCTAGTACCTCTTTAATGGCCCAGGCTGTTAGGCAAGGTTGGCCCCAGTTTGGTGTAGTGCCAGTTTGGTGTAGTGGTTAAGTGTGCGGACTCTAATCTGGGAGAACGGGCTTTGAGTCCCCACTCCTCCACTTGCACCTGTTGATGTGACCTTGGGTCAGTCACAAGCTCTGGCACAGCTGTTCTTGAAAAAGAGCAGTTTGTGTCAGTTCTCTCAGCCCCACCCACCTCACAGGGTGTCTGTTGTGGGGAGGGGAAGGGAAAAGAGTTTGTAAGCCACTCTGAGACTCCAAGTGAAGGGCGGGGTATAAATCCAATCTCCTCCTCCTCCTCCTCCTCCTCCTCCAGTTAGTACTTGGACTGGAGACCACCAAGGAAGTCCAGGGTTGCTACACAGAGGCAGGCAATGGCAAACCACCTCTGAACATTTCTTGCTGTGAAACCGTATGTAAAGGTAAAGGTTTCCATTGCTCAAAAGCCAGTCGAATCTGACTCTAGGGGGCGGTGCTCATATCCACTTTCAAGCCAAAGAGCCAGCACTGTCTGAAGACTTTTTCTGTGGTCATGTGGCCGGCATGACTAAACACCAAGGCGCACGGAATGCTGTTACCTTCCCACTGAAGTGGTACCTATTTATCTACTTGCAATTTCTTGCTTTCGAACTGCTAGGTTGGCAGGAGGTGGGGCCAGAGACAGGAGCTCACTCCGTCCCATGGCACTAGGGTCTTGAACTGCTGAAATACAGACCTTCCAGTCTACAGCTCAATATCTTAACCTCTGAGCCACCGCAGCCCCTTATCCGTATGGGATCACCATAAATTGCTTGCAACTTGACAGCACTTTCTACCACCGGTACCTCTTTAACCCAAATGACAAATACCCTTTTAAATGGGATTTCAGTTGGATAGGAGAGGCTTCTTTATAGTAAATTTGTTCACCATACAATAAACAAAGTGAGCCTACACTAAATGTGTAATCACAGTGGCAGCAGTCGAGGGGGGGGATGGGTATGAGAATGACAGTGTTAGACTGTCTCTATTTTTACCTAGCAAATGTGTGGAGAACTAGGGCATTAAGTTAAAATACTTTCAATGTCCCCAAAGCCATTTTTGATAACATATCAAGGGACAATTATGTTTCTCTAGTACCTCTTTAATTACATAGCCAAGAATTTGTCTTTTTAAAACTAGAACTCCACTAGAAAAGGTCTTGCCAAGTCTTTCCATTTTCAAATTGATTATGTTGTCAAGGAGAAGCATATAACAAGAGTCCTATCCATTTTCCTCCGAGCCAAGCAATCATATCCCCTCTCCTAGTTTTTTTCCTCTCCCCTCCTATTGGTGAGTTGTCATATCAAGCTGCGCTTGGCTCCAGAGACATGGAGCAAAAAGTCAGTGCCTAAAAACCCAGTTAATGGATTAATTGACCCTTTGTGCAATCTGTTCCTCTCTCCCTTTGTTCCTTATATACCGAAGGTAGTTATTTCTAGGACGTAGACAGAAGGCTTCATATTCCACATTCAGAAATTAGCAAGATGGGGCTCTTCCCCATTGTTCTCACTGTCAACAAACCAACGATGAGGAGCTTTCAGGAAGAATAATTTCTTTCAGTAAACCTGGAACTTAATGTCCATTTTACTAACTATTTTAGAAATACGATATTCTCCAAAATGTATGCCACTTCAGAAATAGAAATCACACTACAGATTCTACAAATATTTTACTATGTCCCTGGATCTCGTCTCATCTGCCTCATAAGTGAAAAAAGAAATAATTCCTGATAATTTAATGTCAATATAGTTATTAGAAATGAATATGGAAAAGCACATCTTGGCAAAACAAAATGGCAAATTCTACATTTTTTAAAAAAACTGTAAACTTTTTATTTAAAATTATTAAACCATTTTCCCTAGGTATTCTATTAGACTTTTCTACATCAAGGATTCTTGAGATAGTATTTTTACCCCCCTCCTCGGTTCATTGTTGAAACCAGAGCCTTCTAGAAAAGCTCAAAAGAGCTTTCGAATGTGACAAATTTTCCCATAATCAAAGCAGAACTTGGATTATCTCAGAGATAATCTGGAATTCAAAGTAAACATAAGAAGGCACTTTTACAAAGGCATATTTATTTCTGTATCTCAGAATACTTAAGGGACGTCTCCTTCCCTTAAAAAAGCCCATAAAATAAAATAAAAAACAAACAAACACAGTCTCTGAGATCTTTCTCTAAGTGCGTGGTATGCTGTAGCTTTATTTCATTTCCTTCCATTCAAAAAATTAGGCCAACAGAAGGAAAATGTGTTGGCACTTTCTCAACAACTGTGAAATGTCCAGTTGTTTTAGAATGGCATTATCTTTTCTTCCAAGCCTTCTGTAGTATCAGTCAAAAGTAGGGTTGCCAGGCTCTAGGGGGTGGCTGGAGACCTCCCAGAATTACAATTGGTCACCAGGTAGAAGAGATCAGTCTCTCCCCACCCTCCCAAGGCTCCACCCCAAAACCTTTGGGAATTTCACAATCCAGAGCTGGCAATCCTAGAAAAAGGAGTGCTGGGGTATGCTCAGGTATATTTTGACTGGGCAGCACCCTACCACTCCGTGCATTGAACACGACATTTTCTTCCATTCCTCTCAGTTTCTGCAGACCCTTCTGATCCCCTGGGACCCATGTAGCATAGCTGCAGGGTTGCGGGGGGGGGGGCAGATGAGTAAGGACAAAGGGATAAAATCACTTTACCTTAATCTTCTGTGAGATCCACTGTGGAATGGAGTCAATGTCATTCTTTTGTTCCTCCCCCCACTGCATCACACCGACCAGCACAGTTGTTCCTCCATGTGGATCCTGTAGTCCCAGAAATGATCTTTTCAGTGGTCAGAAAGGGCTGCAGGAATTGAGCAAAACGTGCATTGATAGTTGTATGCATATTTATGCATATATGTATTTTAGTTACATATATATGCATATATATACATATATATATTTTACTTGTTTCCATAACGTTTGTTATTGATTTTTGTAGGGTTATATCATGAAATATTTGTAAACTGCCTTGGAAGTGGAAAAGAGTTTTGAAACAAAAAATAATATTTACACTTGCATGAGATTTGTTCATGCATGCTGCAACTGAGTGAGCGTGTCTGTGTGTGACAAATGAAAAGGTAGAGGAATTGGGGTCCAGGTTTTGGCATTCGCCATGGCGGTTGCTTTCTCCCGCAGCTCCGGGAGACGGTTGTCAGAGCCCACAGTCGGGAGGGGGTGTGACTGTGGGCGCCACCCCTGGAGCCTTGCATTGGGCTCCCAGCCATGGGGCACTAGAGAGCCCTTCCCCCGGCGACCCTGCTGGTGAAGGGGGGCTACTCCATGCCCCGAAGTTCCCACTGCGGACCGTCCCGAATGGGAACTAGAAATCGCACACCGGAGCAAGCGTTTGGTGGCCAAGTGAATTCAAAACAAAAGCAGACTTATTGTTGAAACGTGAGTTAATGTCTACGCGAGAAACACTGAAGAACTAGCCAAAAACCTCCCCTTTGAAAGCGAGGGGGGGGAACTCTCCCCCGCTAAGAAAAACTAAGCGAACTTTGAACTACTAG
>NW_015161968.1:486763-490539 GCF_001447785.1 Gekko japonicus
CAGAAGAGAAGGGGGAGAATCTGAGGCAGATTATGAGGGAGGTTTTAGGTCCTATGGCAGATATAAAAGCGGACATACTTAAAAGCGAAATTGATAAGATCTATAGGTCATATTCAGATTTTACAAGAAAGAATACTCTGACAGGGGAAGTTATTATAAGATTCTCCAGAAGACAAGTGAGAGATCAAATTCTCAAAGCAACAAATGGAACTACCTTGAAAGTCAAGGACAAAGAAATAAAAGTGTTGAAGGACATCCCGTTTGAAATAAGAAGGAAAAGAAGAAAATACAGAGACTTGGTTTTATTTCTACAGATGAACAACATCCCTTACAGACGGCTTGTACCCGAAGGCACAATTTTCAAATTTATGGACAAGAAAGAAAAAATTGACTCTGTTGAAAAGGCACGTGAATTTCTGCATCAACACAGTTGCCCAGCAGGAGAAAAAGAAGAGGAGGAAGAAGGCAGCATCAAAGAAAGTGAAGAAGAGGGAGCAGTGGCATCTTCAGATGAGAACTCAGACTCTAAACTGGGGGCTGCAGCCCCAAAGACAAGCTACCACTTGAGAAAGAAAAAGTATATAAAAATGAGATGCTATTGCACTCTGAAGTCTCTTACAATGTTTTGTTATAAGTAATTCTTTTATTACTCTTTAAGAAGTCAGATACGGTGGTGTTGAACTTTTTACTTAAGTATTAATAGATTATCAGATGACCACATTCAATGAATTGGAATCGAATGTTGAGTTAAAAGCTAACTTGTTAAGCAGTATGTATGACCACCATCTCTTGGGTTTTTAGTGGGTTATCTTTACTTTCTCCTATAGTTTGTAGATCCCCTCCCTAATTTCATTGTAGTTTAAAAAATCCCCCACGGGGAGCATAAAAAAAAGGTAGAGGAATTGGATGGCTATATATTGGGTTAGATCTTCCCAATCTTTCCAGTTAATATGGAGTCTTCCTTCAAGGCAAGGAGCCATCTTCTGGAAAAAAAGCTCCCAGAGATATGCTCCTGGTGGCAGAGGAAAGTTGTGCACTTAACAGAGGAGCAAATCCAATCCATTGCTCTTGGGTTAGAACTTGCAGCTACTGTACAACATGCTTTCATATAGCATTACAGCAGTTCTGTCATTCCCAATGGGTTGATATTACATTTTGGTCTCAGAGATTAGTCTGCAGGCCATCTGAGATGGTTACACTTCTGAATTGTGTCTATATCTAGCTACTGCATGATTATGAGATGGTCTGGAGACCCCATTTTTGAGTTACTTTGGAAAACAAAGGGATATGAGCATAAGGGGGGGATCCATGCAGGATTTTGTGTTTCATCCCTTGTGGCCTAACATGGCTGACCCAGACCTGCACTGTTATTCTATGTGTTTCCCCCTCTTATACTATACTATGAGGGCACCAAAATAGAGAGATGTTCTTGGTGGCCATGGAATTCCTTCCTCACCAAAAAATTCAACTAAGTAAGAACATGGATGTTTTTCCAGCAGCACTTTCAGGTCTTCTAGTTTGCACCTCATTATGTATGTATGGGCCAATTTTAAATCAGTGGAATAATTTGGTATTTTAATGGTTGGGTCATCTACTAATTTTATTAAATCATAAAGTTATGTTTGCATTTAATTAATTCAAGCAAAGTACTAAGTCAAGCAAAGAGAGCCTGTGTAGTGTAGTTGTTAAAAGTCTCTGGGAGACCCAGGCTGGAATCCCCACTCACGCCATAGAAGCTTGCTGGCTGAGCTTTGGCCAACCCACCTCACAAGGTAGTTGTGGGGATAAAATGGAGGAGGGAAGAAAACTGTAAGCCGCGTTGGGCCCCCATTGGGGAGAAAGGCAGGGAACAAATGAATTAAAGAAAATAAACAAACACATGTGCTTTGTGGTTATTTGGTAAACATGATAAACAAAAAAGGGAATAGAGAGAACAAAGTGAACCAGGGAGGATTCTAAGAGTTGTACAAGGCAGCAGAATGTCTTTGAGTTTCTTCTACTTTTTCCACCTCTGAATTCAGTTTTTTTATTAAAATCAAAGGTGTTTTTTTTAAAAATCACACAGACAATATCCACAATGAAATATAAACTGGACTTTCTATATGAAGTCTAAAGAGAACCAATCTTTAAAGTTTAATTGTATGCTGATATTAAATGATGGATTTAAAAGGCCAAACATTTCTGTGGACATCAGCATGGCAGCACCCCGGGTGCGTGTGTGTGTTTAAATGTATCCAAAGAGAAATGTTTACTTTAGCTGAAGGTGAATTTACAGTCAGCATTTTTCTAGATCAAATATCAGTTGAACAGAACAGTAGAGGGAAAAAGGTTATTTTAAGGATTTTCTATTTAAACTAAATAAAATATTTATGCAGGCAAGCTCCTGCACAGAGCATAGAAGAAAGTATTCATGGGAACTGCCGTCTGTTTGAGTTTAGTAAGGTAAAGCAATGACTCACAGCCCAAGAGCTCTCTCTTCATTTATGTATTTAGGTCCATTTTCACACTTTATGGGGCCAATGAGTTCATTGCTTGCCTACCACATGTCTCCTTCGGAATGCTGTAATCCTGTGTGCTCACACTAACTGTATGCCCCAAGTCTGCAGTCTTTAACACATGGGTCTTTAACCCATGGGTCAGAAACCTTGGGTGGGCTGTGGGATCTCACTTGCTTGGCTGGTAAGCCACTATAAAGATGCCCTGACCTGGATAGCCCAGGCTAGCCCGATCTCGTCTGATCTTGGAAGCTAAGCAGGGTCGGCCTTGGATAGAATTTGGAAGGGCGGCCTCCAAGGAATACCAGGGTAATGATGCAGAGGCATGCAATGACAAACCATCGTTGAAATGTATGATGCAGAGGCATGCAATGACAAACCACCGTTGAAATGTCTCTTCCCTTAAAAAATAAGTCTAGCTCACCCCCTAGTCTTGGCTGCCGGACTATCTTAGGATCTCCTGGCTATACTACAACACAATGCCATACAATGATGATGGTGGTGGTGGTGGTGGTGGTGATGGTAATGCCATTACTGCTGCTTTGGGGAAGGATACAGAACAAGTGTACCACATCTCCTGCCTCTCGTTGCTCATGTCAGCTGAGGAGCAGAAGGACAATGAAACTAGGTCACTAGGGGTGATGATGATTCCTCCATGGTCCTTTGGATTGTTCCTTGCTATGATATACCACCTGGTGACCAGCTTGTGTTTCCTGACCCTGGCTGTTTTGGCCTGCTGTCCAAAGTCCTGGCTTTGACACTGGTGAATTCATAACTCTGCTCCATTCCTGTCACATCCTCCTCGTATTCTTTTAATCCACCTTGTTACATTTGTTTTGCCAGGACATGTACTCCTTATTGTTCACCTCAGTTGGGGAAGACTTCCCTATTAAAGGAAGCCTCCTTGCTTGTTATGGCTTCTTGACTCTGTGACAGCATTCTCATAGATTTGGTGGTAGATTAGGAAATCTGTGATATACATTCTGCCTGAGTTTCCTTTATAGCAGATTTAATTGATTTCCAAGCATTAGAAAGGATTTGTCCCTCTTTATCCTCCTTTTCAGCTTCCTTTTGACTAATGCCTTCACTTTTTTTAAAAGTCCCCTCTGTTGAAATCAAAAGTGGTCACATTGGACTTTTGGGCAATTTTCCATTTACACGACGGTTGAACCCAATGGAACTATGATTAATGTTCCATCTTGGACCATGCTCTAAGCGTCCCTCTGGACCAAATCCAGGGTTCTCTTCCCACTAACTAATGCCATGAGGAACTGCTCTGAT
>NW_015161968.1:490603-500246 GCF_001447785.1 Gekko japonicus
TCACCCATTTCACACACCTTTCTTTTTTAGTTGCTCTGATTTTGTTTTTTTTGTTTTTTCTTTTCTTCACTTCAAGATCACTCCCAGAGATCTGGTCAAGCAGGCAATAGTATAACGCAAAGATTGTTACCTCGGGGCCTGATTATTTATACTCATAGGGCGATTTCTCACTAGAGCTGCCTCGCAGCACAGCGCCGTTTGCCCCGACACAAACATGTCAATTTCACACCCGAAGCTCCGGGGCTGCATTTGACTCGGGTCTTCGCCCGATTTCCTCCGCAGTTTCATGATCCTCAAAAACCAGGATCACGAAACTGCGGAGGAAATCGGGCGAAACCCCGAGTCAAAATAAAACAAGGGCCACTTTATTTACTATTTAACAGAACATTTCAGCAATAACAACTAAGCAAGCATGGAACAGGCAAGGCAGGCGTCACCCCGACCAACCCCCTTGCCCTTGAAGGGCGGGACACCCAGCTCTGGTCCTGAGCCAACTCTCTGGCTTGTGACCAGCAGCCCAGCAAACTGGTTGCCCCCTAGGAGCGCCTACCCCTGAAGATGCCGTAAGGTGCTCACCAGTTCCGTTTTCTTGCTTGTACCAACCTGCCAAGTGACCAACCTATTTAAACGTTGTCCACTCCAAACGTTCCCTCAGTCCACTGCCCTCAGTGTAAGGTAGGCGAAAACACCCCCACCCATTCAGCCAATCTGGGTGGAAACGAAACATTCCTACCTGGCCCCATTGGCGACCAGCGACAGCCTACACTAAGTACAGGGCAGGCGGGCGGGCAAGCACACGGAGCAACTGCCAAGGCAGGAGTGGAGCCTAGCCCTTTGAAATGGCCGGCTCTGCCCCCCGCCACGTCAGGACGCATAGCGTCCTGCTCCGTTGCCGTCCCCATTCTTCGGAGCGGCAAAACAGCCCCCGCCCACCATCGGCATTGCCGGGCGGGTGGGAACTCTGATCTGTTGTATGTGTTCAGCACTCTGCCCCTCATTACCACCTCAATTTGCTGCATCAGTAGACAAAGTCCTGAGATAGAATACAGGAGGTATTATGCAGATTTAACCTCTGGTTAGAACTACATACTGTTGGGCTTTTTCACAATGCCCTGAAATGCTCTTTCCATTTCCCCCACCCAGAACTGAAATCCAGTTTGGTGTAGTGGCTAGGAGCAGCAGACTCTAATCTGAGGAACCAGGTTTGATTCTCCACTCCTTCACATGCATCCAGCTGGGTGACCTTCAGTCAATCACAGTTCACTCAGAGCTGTTCTTTCAAGAGCAGTTCTCTCAGAGCTCTCTCAGACCCACCTCCCGTAGGGTGTCTGTTGTAGGAAGAGGAACAGAAGGAGAATGTAAGCCGTTCTGAGATTCCGAGTAAAGGGCACAGTATAAATCCAACTCCAACTTCTCCTCTTCGTCAGCAGCTTGCTAATGACTTTTGCTGTTGGGTGGGTTTTTTTTAAGATGGTCCACATGGCTGCCTATAATTTTGCTGGTTTTGAAATTTCTAGTGATTTCCTACCAGGAGCGGCACCTCCATTTCCAGTCCTTTTCAGGCAATATATTTAACTGTGCATATACATCTGATGCAATGCACATGATCCTTCTGGTATGTGGCACACATATAAAAAGGCTATTACTGTTATGAGGAGGATCATGTATAGCATGGTCTCCTCATTCATGCAGTCAGACCTATCACCTGAAAAGGACTAAGGTGTGACCTTGCCCTTGGGCTATATCATTTCATATGCTCTATGTTTATGTTGGTTTGCTATAGCCAAAATGCACTGAGTGTAGTAGAGTATGCATATTTTTCAGTGCACCAGTGCTTTTGTGCATAGTAGAGTATGCATATTTTTCAGTGCACAAGTGTGTAAGAAAATGGTGACTCTGTGCTCCTCCTCACTCAGGTTATCTCCGACATTACACAGGGGCAAACTCTACTTTGACAATAAACTCTACAGGGAGCTGCATCCAATGATGCCTCCTTTGCAAGTATATGTGCACAATATACAAATTTGCAAACAAATGTTTGTCATATTAATTTGATACATTTAAGTGTATACCTAGAACATATAGACTTTCAAGGGGGACATTTGCCACAGGAAGAAGAATACAGAGTACAGTGGTAACCTGAAGAATTATTACAGCATGAGCTTTGGTGGATACAGTCTACTTCTTCAGATGCATGAGTCTCATCTTCACCACTCAAGAGCTGCACTGTTAACAAATTCTTCTCTGTGCCTCTGGATAATTTGCCAACTGAGGGTAATATTTCATTTACCTAATACGGTGTTTTGTGGGGCCATCATATAATTTGGGATGATATACAATTGTGGTTGTGCGTAGGAGTGAGTATACAGTTGTATATTTGTGAAATGCATGCACATAACATCTTAGCAAATGAGGACGGAGGAGTCCCATTGCTCTCTTTATGAAATGCAACCACATGCAAAGTCACTGGAAGAAACAGGAATTAATTAGAAGATGAGCTGCTGCATGGTTGTCAGAAGGAAATCAGTCATTGGATGTTTAGCTCTCGGCTTTAAGCTGCTTTATCATTTGTGCCATGGTGTGTGTGTGGGGGGGAGCAGAATGACTCTGGGGATTTGAGCCCAGAGTGGCTGTCAGCCAGGTAGCTCTCAAGCAGCTTCCTGCAGCCCTACCCACAGGGGCAGCTAGATTGTTGAGGGAGAGAGGGATGAAGGTTTCTGTCTGGTCTGGGGATGTACATTTGGATATTTTCTGGATATATTCAGGATACTGGGAAATGGCTCCCAAAATATCCTGAAAATATCCAGCAGTAACCAAGAATATTGTGAACGAGCATTTTAAGGCTTCCAGGACTGTTTGTTCTTTATTTTTCCGGCATGTCTGTGTCTTCCTAGGGCTTGGTATCAGTTTGCCATATTGGTTTGGCTTTGTTTCTGTCCTTTAAAATTGGTTTTCTTGATCTTGCAACATTGTGTTCTTTGCACAAGTTGGTTGGTATCAGGTTTGCAGTGGGTTTTCAGGTTTGACAGTGCCTTTAATTCTTACATTGTACATTGGCTCAGATTCTCTGATTTTGCATTTGTTGGGCTTGCAACAGTATTCCTGTTCTGTTTAGTTTGGATGATTCTCTGGTTTGACATTGAGTTGGATTCTCAGGTTTTACATCTGTTGTGTCTCGCTTGCCACATTGTCCTGCGCTTGTGCTGGGATACCCTGGTTCTTCATTGGTCCTTTGAGCTTCTTGGTTCTGCCTGCTTTAGGAGGTTTTGGGCTAGGGGCTGCTTTGCTTGCTGATGTGTCTTTGGCTATTCTTTGCCCTGGAGAAAGCACAGAATTTCCCCTTCCCCATAGGAAACAGTTACTAGGAAAACTGAAGACAACAATAAAAGAGGAAGACCTAACATGAGATAGTTGACTCAATAAAGGAATCCATGGCCCTCAGTTTACATTAATTCATAGGGTCATAGAGCCAGCTGGGCTGGGAGAAAGAACCCAGGAGAGAGCTGCTGGGAAGGTGTTTCTTGCCTTTCCTAAACTGCTAAACTACTGGGGAGCATTAACTGAGGTTGCTTTGTGAGAGGACAGAGTTTGAGGGTGAGTGGGTGCTTGTAGCCTGCCAGTGAGTGGTGTTTTTGTCTGGGTCTCTTTGGGTCTTTTTCTGGTCTGTTGCTCATTGAGCAAGGTCTGTTAGCCTGGGGCTGATTGCAGGCCCCACCCTTTGCTGTTGCTGCTGGGAGGTGGGGACTATGGGCTTCTGAGCTGTAATGCTCCTGTTAGGCAGAGGTGCAAGCTGAAGGACAAGAGTCAAAGGGCTCTTGGTGTGTGGCTTTTAGTCTGGGGATCAGGTCTGAAGATCCTGCATCATTCTAGATATCTTTAAACCACTCACCAGTTATGAAGGTAGAAGGGCCAACAGGGGATCAGGGTGCCACATGTACAATTATCTACCCACTAGGGGGGGATGTGGGTGTATGCTCGCTGTATGGAGCTCATACCAAGGATATCCCGGGGGGGCTGGGGGGAGGTGGACTTCTGGTAGTGGGTGATTGGATCAGAGGAATATAGAGAGTGGGGTCTGTGATAGGAATTTTGACCACATTATGACTTGCCTGCCTAGTGCAAAGGTTGTGGACATAATGCACTGTTTAGATTGATAGATAGTGCTGGGGAGGAGTCAGTAGTCATGGTGCATATTGACACCAATTACATTGGGAAATATAGTCATGTAAGGAGGGATGTAGGGAGGGGTGGGTTGGTGGTGGTAGTGTTGTGTTGTACATCAAAGAGGGCATAGAATCAAGTAATCCAAACAGATTGCTAGCAAATAACATCATTAAGGACTACTTAGACAGTAGGATTCTTTTTAAAACCTCCGCATTTATCTATGACTGATTTACATTAATAGTGACTGATTTAATTGTCTATGCAACAATTTTCCATATAGCTCCATTTAGAGGCATTCAATATAGCAACAGAGCATCCACACGGCAGTTTTTCCTGTACTCTCCTTGCCTCAGCCTGTCTCCATTCCCCCCCTCCCAATGCCATTGGGTGGCTTTTTTCAAGTTGCTTTAAAAAAACCACAAATTGCTATTGCACTAGTGTGACCCCTTGCTATGATCTACCTGCTGCTCTGAATTCCTAGCTTTCATTTTAAAAAAGAAAGCCCTTTACTGTTCTAAAATGAAAAGTGGGGATTCAGGGAAGTGGGAAGATCATGGAAATTGACTGCTATAACATTATTTCACATTAGTGTAATAACAATTTCCAAATATTAAAGAGCCTGAAAAGGGATTTCCAGTGGGATTGGGGGAAGCAACCTATTTGAACAAGTTGAACACTGCTGAGGACAGCAGTGGTGTAGCAAGTGAGGAAGTAGATCTCAATAAGGCTGTGTGAGGATGGTCATGTGCAAAAAGCCAATGGCACTGTACTGCACTGTTAAGGAGGAATATGGTGAAACAGCCAACCAAACAACCAAGAATGGGTCAACAAATACACAGTCTGTTGAAAAATTGGCTCCCTGTTTGCAACTGGTGAACAAAACATGAGACAAACAGGTGGGTGTTTGAGCATTCCTAATTGATTCTGCTTTAGAACATGCCCTGTGTACAGTTTGGTATCTCTTTGTGTCGGGAGCCAACACCAGTCCTGACTTGACTCCGACCCAGCTGCCAGAGCTGAAGGCATCTGTGGCCCAGACTCACCCATGTGAGGAAGGCTGGGAGAGGGAGGTAGCTGGGACTCAGGAAGATCACTCTTACAAGAATAAGGCAGGGAGCCAGGAAGAGGCAGGGTGGGGGGGTGGTCTGAAGGCAAGGCCGAGCTTGGACTTGGGGAAGGGCAGGATGGGAGAGATTAAGAGGCAGCTCTGAGCAACAAGAAGAAAGAGCAGGGAAGGGAGACAGGCAGCAGGGCAAGAGACAGCAAATAGACCGCACACGTGGTCGCTCTGCACTCGTGGCCAGCTAGGTAAACCAGAGCTTCGATCTCAGAGACAATGGGCACCTAGGATCCTAGTAACAGCCTATTGGCTGACCAGGATCCTAAAGGAACCCTATCAGATGTAGGATTATGTAAATAGCCAATCACGGGTGTATGGGTGTGTGTGGGTGGAGTTGTTGTTGTGCATTTAAGCAGCCCATGGGCTTGCCCTGTATCTTCTATCTTCTGAAATCACTTAGTAAAGTATGAGCTGAAAATCACTCAACGATGCGTCAGTCTCAGTACTTTTCAGGCTCCCCTTTCCTTTTGTGGCTGAGCAGGAGGAAGGAGATTAGAGACAAGCCGGGTGGGGTAGGGTGGAATGGGGCTAGGGAATCCTGTCAAAGGGAAGGCATCACACTTAGCCAGGGAGGAAAGCAACAGACTGAGTTCAGACCAGGGGCAGCCAGAGAGAGTGTGTGCGGGCGTGTGTCCGTGCATAGAGCCAGTCTGGGGAAGGAAGAGGAGGAGCGCCCTCCTCAATTCTGAGGCCGGTGGGCCAGTTGCCTTCTTTGGTGGCAGGATGGCAGATGGCAGGGAGACTGTCTTGGGGGGTGGGGGAGCCTCACACTCTGTGTGAACCTGTGTATTTATAAAGGAACAGGGTTTTAAAAGAAATATAAAGAAACTTTAAGTTCATACATCTTAACTGTTTACCAGAGACGTCTCTCTGTTCTGGTCTCTATCATTGAAAAAAGTCTCCTTAATTTGTCCCAAGTCTCAGGTTTGGGGGAGCTTTTGAGAGTTCCTTTTTAAACAAAATTGTGTGTGCACTGGAGTGGGATAGAACTTCCCTTCTATCTTTCTCACAACTCCGTATCCAGGTAATGAATTCTCTGTGTGTTTTTGTACAGCGAGATTCTCTGTGAGATTAAACATTCTATTAAACATACATAGGAAATGGTTACAGTCAGTTTACTAACATAGCTACATCAGAAGCCGGTAAAGGACAGAGGACATGATGAATGTAGCACACTGCAGCCAGACAACAGCCTTTAGTTATGTGGAGTGGTGTATGTGTGTAGTGTTAGGCACCGGTCTTTCATGTGCAAGTAAGTAGTATAATACACACACACACACACACACACACACAAATTCCTCTTTTCATCTGGGAATCATTGGAAGCTTTGAAAGTCTACTCTAGCACTCCCACAAAGGAAGATCTGATTCAAAGGAAATTTGGCCATAGTAAGACAGTCCTGAATTTTCCACCAAACAAGGAGTATGGGAGGCAGATGTTGAGCCAAAGACTTCTGGCACCAATCCTGTATCCTAGGTTCTGGAAAGACAGGTCCATAGTGAAGCTCCGTATTTACTTGGATCCTAGGAGATATGTTCTTTCAAAAGGGAAATTTTCAGTCAACAAAACAATCCAGAACAGATCATGTTTCCTTTTCTTTTCTTTTTTTTTAAAAAAATCTTTTGACAGATGAACTCTGCAAGGAGCTTGAGGCAATAAAGAAAAGCATGTTTTCCTGTTCCACAGAGTTTGGCAAAATCCAGAAATAAACTGGAATTGTGGGGAGATAGTTGCTAGGTGTTGGCTCTCACCATAAAGTATGCACCAAAAGGTTAACATTTCTGGCTGTGCCCAGGTTTTAAGTACCTGTGGCAGGGGGGAGACAACAACTCAGGTACTTAAAACCTGAGCATGGCACACCTTTTGGTGACAGCCAAAGAACTCTTAATCTGTGGCCTGTATCATGAGACCTTGGTGGACCATCCCAGTATATCCTAGACCAGCTGAGGATATTTTATGTACCTTTTATTGTTTCTGTTAGTTTTTACTGCATTTTGGTTATTTAAATGGTTCATTTTAATTACATTGGTATTTTTGTAAGCTGCTTTGGTTCCCCACTGGGTAGCAAAGTGGGGTAGGAAATGTTCTAAATACATAATACAATTCAGAAACAATTTTATAAATAAATACAACATTTCCAATTACCTATGAAGGGATTTCTTTTGGGTAATTTGTAGGAGGAATTACAGAGGAAAATCATATAAGGCATCTGTTCACAGTCTAAGCATTCTTGACCTCTGGCTTGATTATTACAACTCATTTTATCTTACAAAAAGCCACATGCCCTGAAAGGCTTCCAGCTAGTACAAAGTGCACCGCTCCCTTTGCTAGCAGAGGATGACATCAATTCTGCCTTTCCCCCCACCAGCACATTCCCCGGCTACTTTGCTCCTCCCCCCCTCCTTCTCAGTGAGTTCTGGTGAAATTTACTCTCTCTCATTCACTCCAGCAAATGCACGCAAGAGAGCTGTAAGGCCATGCTGCTGCTTCTAAGGCCAAGGGATGCAAGAGGCTTGCCCGAAGAACCCTGTGTCATCTAAGATGCTTCCCCTCACTCAGAATAGCAGGAGAGGAAGGAAGGAGAGGAAGGAAGAAGGTCCTGTACCGGACAGAGATTAAAACAGATGATTCAAGTGAGAGAGAAAAGCTTCCTTGTGGAAAAATGAGACAGGGACATAGTTATATAGCAACAAGCTGCTAAGAGGCATGAGGCACAGACGAGTGGGGGAGGGGGAGAAAGGCTGAGCAGCCCATTCACTGTTTTCCACTGGTGCAGCTATGTTGATGTGAAGATGTGGTGACGGATATCGGCTTCAAAGTCAGCTTGGTATAGTGGTTAAGAGTGGCAGACTCTAATCTGGAGAACCAGGTTTGAGCGGCAGACTCTAATCTGGAGAACCATGTTTGATTCCCCACTCCTCCACATTCAGCCAGTTGGGTGACCTTGGGCCAGTCACAGTTCTCTCAGAACTCTCTCATCCCCACCTACCTCACAGGGTGTCTGTTGTGGGGAGTGGAAAGGAAGGTGATTGTAAGCCACTCCTTCAGGTACTGAAGGGTGGGATATAAAACCTTTTTCTCCTCCTCCTTCTCAGAAACTCCACCACAAGCCAGTGAGGTGTAGTGGTTAAAAAGCAGCAGACTCTAATCTGGAGAACCAGGTTTGATTCCTCACTCCTCCACATGAAGCCTGCTGGGTGGCTTTGGGCCAGTTACCATTCTCTTAGAATTCTGTCAGCTTTACCTACCTTACAAGCAGGGGCGGATTAACCATTAAGCAGACTAAGCACGTGCTTAGGGCACCAGGGCCAAAGGGGGCACCACAAAGTTGGGAAAAGGGTGAAAAGGGAAAAAAAGAATGAAGATTTGTATTAAAAAAATTGATAAAGCTAGTGCAAATTGGTCATGGTGCACCCTAGAGTTATCTTCTATTTTTTGTTGGCGAGGTGCAGAGTCATAGGCTATGTTTAAAAGTAAAATGATGGAGCCACATTCAGTTGTCATGACAGTCATTTCAATTACCCTCTCTGCCCCCTTTTAATTTCAGCCCCATGTAAACGTCAAAAATGAAACGTGTTCAGTTGAGTGGTGCGCAAAAGAGAAAACGTGCAAAAGAGAATGAGCAAAAGAATCTGTCTGTTGTAGCCAAGACAGGAAAGCTGACAGATTTCTTCTTACAAACTGCAGAGAAAGATGATCCAGATCAAAACCAGTGTCAGTCTGTCAGTCTTCAGAGACAGGAAGTGAATCAAATCTATCTCCGTCATCAGAAACAGGCAGTGTTGGTGCAAGGCCAGATTTTCATGATGACGTTGCACATGATGAAGTGCCACAACCTGGACCTACTTCCACGATAAGATGTGTAAATGCTTTTGAACTGTCCAAGGAGTTTAGAGAACTGACCAAGGATGAAATGAACAAAGCTAAGGACCCAGGGTTGTGGGATGAATTTTATGGTGATGATGTGACTTATTGGGTTGCTTGTGGACTCAGTGAATGTCAGCACCACAATGAGCCATTTGACAAATTGTGTCACAATTTCATCAGTGGGAATCCAAAGAGATACTGTTCACAGAAGACATTTTTTGGAATAAAAGCCAATGGTGAACACTACAAGAGGGAATGGCTGTTGTACTCTCCTTCAAAAGGATCAGTTTACTGTTTTGTTTGTAAACTATTTGCGCCCAAAGGGTCAATGCATTTTGCTAGAAATGAGGGATTCCGTGATTGGCGAAACACTGCTGTAATTGACAACCATGAAAAAAGTACAACTCACCAAGATGCCATGTTGACATATTTAACTCGGAAACAAGGCTTAGGCTTGACACAGCCACTGGAAAAACAAATGGAAGCGGAGTA
>NW_015161968.1:501136-543720 GCF_001447785.1 Gekko japonicus
TTGATATAGAATACAAAGCAACTCAAACGTGTAAGCGTATAAGAAAGAGAATGCCCAACGATGGAAATGCACCAGAGGTCATTCTCAGTGCCAGAGACAAATTCCATATCTCCACTTTTTATGTAATTGTTGAAAAGTTAGAAATGGAAATGAGGAGGAGACGAAAGGTGTACACTGAAATAGCAGACAGATTCTCTTGTCTGACAGATGTTCGTAATGCCACCCAACAAGGTGCTAATTCCCAGTTAGAAAGTGAAAGGTACTCAAAGACTTGTCAGACACTCATTGATGCTTATCCAGATGACATGAACAACACTTTGTCTGCAGAGCTTCAGCAGTTTCATTCATATGTTCTTCATAAGTTTAAAACAACCAAGAAAACATCTTTCACTCACATGGAACTTTACAACACAATTACAGAAGAAACAAATGAATGAAGATTTGTAAAAAAAATAATATGATAAAACTAGTGCAAACTGATCATGGTACACCCTAGCGTTTCACAACTGAAATGTGTAAAAAAACCAAACAGATCAGTTATGCTTCTAGAAACACTCAACTAACTGTGTATATTAACAATTGAAGCAGACATTCTGAGAGGTATTGATTTCGAGGATGTTATCAGTGATTTTGTGAAAATGAAATGTAGAAGAATGCCTTTCAGGTCATAAATATTGTAACTTTGATACAATTAACTTGTGAAATATTACAATAGATGTTGTATTGCATTTTTGTAGAACTTTATGTAGCCCAAGCTTGGCTTAGTTTGTACAGTATATTGTTTTATCATATGAATAAATTTTTGTATTGCTGCAACCTGCATTGTATATCTGGTCAGGCAGGTCAACAACCAAAATGGACTGGGTCAGTGTGGAAAGGAGGGGGGCACCAAGATTGGTCAGTGCTTAGGGCACCAGTGAGCCTTAATCTGCCCCTGCTCACAAGGCACCTGCTATAGGGAAGGAAAGGGAATACAATCATAAGCTGCTTTAAGACACCTCAAGGTAGAGAAAATTCGGGTATAGAAACCTCTTCATCTTCTATTAAGGTATATCTTAATATTGTCCCAAAGGTGAAACGTAGAGATGCTGTGAATTTTCTGCAAACTTATTTGACAAACATACTAGGAAGCTTTGACTCTCAAAAGCTTATGTGCTGGAAGCCTTATTGTTCTTTAAGGTGTTACTGGACTTGACTCTTGCTCTTCTACCACAAACCAACATGGCCACCCACCTGAAACAAAGAGAAGAAGAAGAGATTGGATTTATACCCCACCCATCATTACCCAAAGGAGTCTCAGAGCAGCTTACAATAATCTTTCCCTTCCCCTTCCCACAACAGACACCTTTACTTCGTTCAGTGATGACAGTCGGATGTGAACCAATCACTCATTCTGTTTGGTTCGGCAGTGGGTGAATGCCTGCCAAATGGGTTTGCATTGGGTATTTTCAAAATGGCACCTGACCCCAAATAGTGACTCTACAATAGCTCTACATGCATTTGAACTTTATGACCCCGTGCTGTTGGAATGTTATGGGAAGAGGGTTACATTTTGCTTGGCAATTGATTTCACAAGAGGAGGATCCAGCTGTTACTCCAAGAAGGTAGTTAAAGATAATTGGCTCACAGAGATTCATGCTCATAGGCAGGCTTAACTGTGTGAGCGTTTTGCTGATTTCAGTGGCCTCAATCCAGACCAGCATTGTTGAGATATACCATATGGCTCTTGAGGGGCCAGCTTGACCTTTCAGTTGCAGAAGTTTACCGTAAACAAACACTAATGTGTCTGCTTTATGTAAATGAGATTTTTTTTAAGCCAACATAATATATTTAAGTTCTACTGGTCTGGCTTGTTGGTTCAGTGTTACAGAAGTGATTCATTTTTTCTCAGCGCTATAATGAATTCCACAAGAATGGCTGTACATTATCACAGGATGGAAGATGCATGTGTTTTGGTTGTGTGTGTTGGGGTTTTTTTAGGATTGTGGACAAGAATATTATTTTGGGTTTTTCCCCTATCATCATTGAGCTTTTCCAGGCAATTACCACTGATGCATATTTTATAATGCTTAAGTAGCAGGAGAATATAAGCTCTTCTGGACCACCTCCCTGGCCCCTAATATGGTCTAAAGATGCACACAGCAGCCTGGTATTTGATAGTCATAACCATTCTTTTAAAATGTAATAGAATTTCACACTGTTTTGCTTCTTTGTGCAATGACTAACAGAGCAATTCTGTACTCATTATGCATGCTGGGAAGGACAGGATCACTAATAAATCCCCTTGCAGAACACAAATAGATGCCAGCGGCATGGATTTGTGCTGGCGTTGTGATATCATTGCATCAGCAGCAGTACACTTACCCAGGAGAAACACATATGCTTGTGGGACATGAGGATGAAATTGGACTGGAGGCTGGCAAAACAGGATTGAAAGCAGAGTCAGGCAGAACTTTAGACTTGGTGATCACACTTTTCCTTTGTGGGGCCTGTGTCCACATACAAATTTTGGCTCTAGAGCCAAACAAAATCAAATCTTAGAGGTAAAGTACATTGGAAGGGTAGGTGGGATGCAAGAATAAAAGCATTGATTTTTTTTAGAATAAAATGCACAATAATGGCCCTACAACTTTCAGTCATAGACAAAATATTCAAAAAATGCAATGTGCAGTTATATCATATCTGAATAATTTGAATTAGGGTAACATCCAAGGGGTATCCAGCCTGCCAGTTAAGGTGAGCTTCTCAGGTTCTGCTTTCCATCTCCCTGCCTTCAGAGGTAAGGTGGGTCAGGTGGCAACTAAAGACAGGGCATTTTCTGGGGTGGCACCTCACCTCTGAAATGCCCTCTCCATTGAGACTCATCTGGTATTTTCTTTACTTTCTTTTAGACGCCAGGGCAAAACACATCTTTTTTACATAGGCTTTTAATTAGGGGTTTTATCTTACCGGCTTTAATGGTCTGCTGCTGTTTCATGGATAGGTTTTAGGATGTTTATATCCTATGGCTTGTTTTTAATGGCTTTTTGTTACATTGTTTTAAATGTAAGCTGCTTTGAACAGGAATCATGATTTATTTATTTTTTACCCAAATAGGCACTGAAAGCAATTCACATTGTGCTTATATCTCAAATCAGGAGTTCTTCAAACTGGGATCATAATCAGAAGCATAAATATTTTTGCACTCAACCATTTCATTTGGCTAGAAAAGCAAGTTTGCACTAGTAATTCTGATATGCTAAGTGGCTGTCTATCAAATCCCTTTAGAACAAAAACACTGATAAATGGCATGGTGATCTTCTTCCAGACCAAATGCCCTGTCTCTGAGAGCATCTGGAGCAAATAGTTTTGGAGACAACTAAGTGCAAGACACCTGACTCTAATGGGCTATTTTGTCTACAGAGAATTATTTTCCTGATTCCCATCAGTGAGCGGCTGGCTTCCGTGCCTACAGTGTGTACTTATTATATCACTCTCATTCTGACCAAAGTTGTCTCTGAACAAGGTAGTAATTTTTTTCCAGCCGCCCTGAGCCCTGCTTGGTGGGGAATGGTGTGGGATAGAAGTTGAATAAAATAAATAAATAATAACTTTCTCAATTTTCCCAGGTACCTTTGCTTTCACATGTGACTTCAACAGCCCAAATGAACACAAGCTGTTCCTGTTTCAGCTCAGATCTTGTCCATGGATTTTCAGATAGTTCCATACTAGGGAACTGTGGTTCAATTGCCATCAACTGTACACAGAGTTACAATGGTGGACTCTATACAACATTGGTAACAGGCTGTTCTCCCGTTCTTTCTGTTACACTACTAATCTCCCCCCCCCCGAAACAGATTTGTTGTAGAACAGCTAGATTCGAGTCCATTAGCACCTTCCAGACCAAGAAGATTTGGGGAAGTATAGAACCAGGTGTCTTTGGAGATCATACTAATTACTCTGTTACATTTGCATCCGACCCTTACTGCCAAGAGATCAAGACAACGTATGTAGATTTACCTTGCTTATACTCCGTCAGTGTGGTGTAGCGGTTAGAGTGTTGGATTGGAGGTGGGAGACCCAGGTTCAATTCCCCACTCCGTCATGTAAGCTTGCTGGGTGACTTTGGGCCAATCACTCATGCCTAGTCTAACTTACTGGGTATACCAGTTCCCATTGAGGAGAAAGCTGGAGTGTAAATGAAATAAATAATTTTGTGAGTTATTTATGCTGGGAAAATAACTTGTCCAAGTCATGACTTGAGCTTCAAGGGTGAGCAGGGGTCTGAATGCTGGTCTCTCTAGTTCAGAACTCTGTTTCCTAGCTAGATCACAGTGAGCAGGCTTAATTTTTCACAAATCACCACTGTAGTTAAGATCCCCAGTTAAGGTAACTGAAGAACCGTTAAATCAAAAAGGAGCATGAATAGATGGTAACCAAAGCAGAGTATTTTAGATTCTAAATGGCAACTCAGCATACAACCAAATGAGAACGATAGCTATAAGCTATCCAAAGTTAAGCGCTTGTCACAGTCCCATTGATTTCACGGGCAACTCTAAAGCAGGAACTGAAATATCTCATTCCAATCAATGAGCCTTAAAGCTTCTAAAAATCTGACTGGATTGTTCTCACATGAATAGATGGTAACCAAAGCAGAGTACCTTAGAAAATGGCAAATCAGCATACAACCAAATGAAAATGATAGCTATGAGCTATCCAAAGTTAAGGGCTTGTCACAGTCCCATTGATTTCACAGGCAACTCTAAAGCAGGAACTGAAATATCTCATTCCAATCAATGAGCCTTAAAGCTTCTAAAAATCTGACTGGATTGTTCTCAAAGTTCCAGTGACACAGGTCAAATCAATCACATTTCCATAGAATAAGTATCCTGGCTCCTCAGTTTTTAGTTTTCATAAGGTAAAAAAAATTGGACGGAAATGTGGGAATGGTGTGGTGTAGCCCAGTCTCATCAGATTTGGGAAGCTAAGCAGTGTCCGTACTTGGATGGGAGACCACAAAGGAAGACGGCAGAGGAAGGCAATGCAAGCTCTTCACTTGCCTGGAAAGCACCTTGCTCAGGGTCACCCTGCGTCAGTTGCAAGTTGATAGCGTTTAATACACACATACAGAGAGAGAGAGAGAGAATTGGATGGTTTTACTGCAAAGCAATTAGGTGTTCCGTTTTGTTTTTTGAGAGAGAGCTGGGTTAATTTTTCTTCAGAAGCTATTCACTTATATTCTCAATTAAATGCATCATTAATATTTGAATCCTTATTTTTAAGGGCACAGAATAAATGAAGAACCAGGATCGTGAGCAATGTTCCCTCTAAATTGTGGAGTCTTGTGAGTAGGAATTCTACTTTGTGATCTGCTGGCATTAAAGTTGTGAGCGAACCATTTGGCTCCTGCATCAATTAGTTTGCTCTGGAGCCCTCCTTCCTGAGCTAAGGCAGAAATGTGTGAGCTGGAGGCTAAAAAACTGTGAGCTAGCTCACACTAACTCAGCTTAGAGGGAACACTGATCGTGAGCAGGATCACAATCTATTTAGCAGGATCACTATCTATCTATAGAGAGAGAGAGAGAAGAACCAGGATCACAAGCAGTGATTAGTGGTTTGTTTCATGATTCCTCTCATTTCCAAAGTCATTTTTTCCATGGGTTTATAGAAGGGCAAACAAAATACAGTGCAGCTGCATTGGCTCAACAGTATGTATAACCCATGGTATGCATAGAAAACGCCCCCCCCCCATTCATAATGCAGACCTAGAAGATTCAGTTACCCCAGATAAGTTGCCACACTATTTATTTATACATGCCTATGCAGAATGTCAAGTTCCCTGGAACTGTTCCAGAGGAAGATGTTAAAGCTCCTTAGCCCATGGGATTCCTGCAAAACTCTTTCTTGTAATATGAGTGACATTAATTTCCTTTTCAAGAAAGGCAAAAACTCCATATATCAAATTCATGTGACTTCATTAACTGGAGGTTGTGTATGTGTGTGTGTTGTTTTTTTATGTAAAGACTTTGGATAGTAGCTAAAATATTTTAAAATGACGTGTCAGCTCTAAGGTAATGTAGCTACATTTTTCAAGATGATTGTTCAGTAAATTTTTCAATGTCTTTTTGTTAATGTTTTCCCCCCAAAAAACCAATTTATTAGGATATATTAAGAGGTCTAACATACATCATACTACTAATTGTTATACATCCTTTTCTCCTATTTCCCCACCCCTTTTGACTTCCCACACTGCTCCAACCTCCAGCCCACATCTTAAATTCTCTCCTTTCCCCCCTTACTTGTTAATCACATTCTACAGGTAACATGTTAATGTTTTTTCTATGAATGATTTGGGTTGGACATGAATTTGCTAATGTTAGGTACTTTTACACTGCAGTCTGTGTACAGTTACTCCAGTCTAGGTCCATTGACTTCAGTGGGCTTATGCTGGAGCAACTCTGCATAGGATTGCACTGTTTGGTTTCCATTGGTTTAATAAGAGAGATTTATGGTACGCTTAATTCAATTTTTAAAACCAGTGGGATAGGCAGTCCAACCCTATGTACATTCTCTCAGAAATAGTTTTCACTGAGTTCAGTTATGCTTACTCATTAGTTAAATGTGCACGTGTGTGTGTTAAGTGTTGTCAAGTTGCTTCTGACTTATGGTGACCCTATGAAATTCTATCCTCCAAAAT
This sequence comes from Gekko japonicus, assembly GCF_001447785.1. Classification (NCBI taxonomy): domain Eukaryota; kingdom Metazoa; phylum Chordata; class Lepidosauria; order Squamata; family Gekkonidae; genus Gekko; species Gekko japonicus. The sequence continues at coordinate 507,813 of NW_015161968.1, forward strand.
GTCCTATTGTTAACAGCCATTCCCAGGCCTTGCAATCTGAGGGCTATGGCTTCCTTGATAGCGTCAGTCCATCTCAAGTTGGGTCTTCCTCTTTTCCTGCTGCCTTCAACTTTTCCTAGCATAGTTGTCTTTTCCAGTGACTCTTGTCTTTTCATAATGTGACCAAAGTACAAGAGCCTCAGTTATAAACATTTTAGCTTCTAGGGAGAGTTCAGGCTTGATTTGGTCTAGAATCCATTTACTTGTCTTTTTGGCTGTCCACAGTATCCTTAGCTAGTCCGATAATTCTCAAAACCCAGTATCATACCGATACTGGGATTCGAGACTATTGGCAAATACCAATTTTTTTTGAGTTTGGTAGATCTGAACCCAAAAAATTCTGATTTTTTTTTTGTGCACACCCCTAATACATAGTAATGGAGAATACTACAGCATGAATTAACTTGATCTTGGTGGCCAGTAATAGATCCTTTAGGATCTTTTCTAGCTCCTTCATGGCTGCCCTTCCCAGCCATGATTTCTCCTGATTTCTTGGTTACAGACTCCCCTTTGGTTTGTGATGTAGCCAAGAAGTAGAAAATCTTGAACAATTCCAATTTCTTCATCATCAACCTTAAAGTTGTGTAATTCCCAAGCAGTCATTACTTCTTTCTTCTTGATGTTCAACTGTAATCCTGCTTTGGCATTTTCTGCTTTAACTTTAATCAGTAGTCATTTCAAGTCTTCAGTGTTTTCTGCTAATAATGTGGTGTCATCTGCATATCTCGAATTCTTAATATTCCTTCCACCAGTTTTCACTCCACCCTCAATTAAATCTATTCCAGCCTTCCTTATGATATGTTCTGCATATTGAAGAGATAGGGAGATAAAATGCATCCTTGTGACATCTTTGCCAATTGGGAACAATTTTCTCTCCTCATATTCTGTCCTAACAGTGGATTCTTGTCCGGAGTATAGGTTGTGCATCAGAACAGTCAGGTGTTGTGGCACACCCATTTCCTTTAAAGCCAACCATGGGTTTTCATGATCCACACAGTCAAAAGCTTTGCTGTAATCTATGAAACACAAGCTGATTTTCTTCTGAAATTCTCTCACATGCTCCAGTAACCAACATAAATCTGCAGTATGATTTCTAGTTCCTCTTTCTTTTCTGAATCCAACCTAAACATCTGTTCCATATAAGGTAACAGTCTTTGCTGTAAGATTTTGAGCATCACTTTACTTGCATGAGAAATCAATACGATGGTCCAGTAGTTGCCACAGTCTTTTTTGGAATTGGGATGTAATTTGAGCAATTTCAGTCTGTGGACCATTGTTTTGCTTCCCATATCTGTTGGCACAAACTTGTTAAAATTCTGATGGACTCAATTTCTGTGGCTTGGAATCCAGCCCTACAGGAGGCAGCCAACGGCATGCCTCCTGAGGGCTGCCTTTGCCTCCTCGTAAGGAGGAAGGGGGAAGGGCTGCAGTGTAGCCTGGACTCCAAAAGGGGGAGTGGAGCTGGTGTGGCTTTTAACGGCCAGCTCCACTCTACCCCCTTCAGTGCTCGCCTCATGCTCGGAGGGATTGGTAGCTCTGAGCACGATGCAGGACAGAGGGACTTTGTGCTGGCTTTGGGCTTACCTTTGGGGCCTGGGGCAGCAGCAAAGGTCTGTGGTGGCTGCTCTCTCCAAGGTGCCTCAAGCAGTCAGCTGCATAGGCGGTGGAGAGGTGGGCCACATTAGTGTGAAAACACCATTTGTCAGCTCCAGGTGGCAGCATGCAGCAGTGATCTCCAAGCGGCGGTGGTCTCCGACGGGTCACTTGGCAGTGGCGGAAAAGTGGTGGCAGGACCCTAGTAGGCGGCTGCATCAGCATTGGTGGCCGCAGGAGCAGCTGAGCACATTGGCAAGCTGAGCTTCGGGGCCACGTCAGGATGCACGGCTTCAGGGTAGCTTGGAGCGGCTGCTCTAATGGGTTTAAAACAAGCACACAAACACACATGTAGAATCCCCCCCTCTTAGATGGCACGGTTTCAAGGGGGTTGGATAAGTAGAAGCAGGTGCAGTTGGTAAGGCTGCTGGGGCCCCAGTTCCTTTTCTTTACACTGTTAGGGCCGTTTCTCTCCGCCCCCCCCCGGACGAATGTGAGGGATTAGTGGGTCCATATTACTTTGGTGAGGCCGCCATTTTGGGGGCCCTTCTTGCTGGGCTTAACGGTGGCCAACTTGAGAGGGTAATAAGGTGGCCATTTTTGGACCTCCCATTCTTGGAAGGCAGGTGGAGACTGCCATTTTGATAGGGTTGTGAGGGGTGGCCATTTTAGGCGGGCCTTGTGTGTTACTGAGGTGGCAATTTAGTAGTACTGTTCAGGCAGCCATCTGGGTGGATACAGGGTCCACCAATTTTTAATAATTATAATATTACGAATAAATTAACTGATACTATATCCAGTAGAATACATCATAACATAATGTCATCTCAGAAAGGAAAAGGGGGGTCAAAGGGCAAGGGGCCCATGCCAGCTCCCCTGCTGCAGGGTGCCAGGACTGTCCCTTCTTCGTCAGATGACGAGGACAAGTGGGCGGAGCAGCAAGCAATATTGGACAGACTGGCCGCACTAGAGCAAGCTAGGGTTGCAACGGTTCCTGCCCTCCAGCAGATGGTTGTGGGGTCTGACCGTAGGAAGGAGAGCCGGGCTGAGCAAAAGAGGTTTAGGGAGGAGGTGCTTAAACATCTTTCTTTGATTGAATGCAGGCCTGCCAATGCTAGTCCTGATGCTGGGACTGAAACCAGGGCATATGGAGCAGCTGGTGTTGACACAGATGCAGTGTCGGTGGACGTTGTGGAGGCTAAACAGCCGGGTCCCAGGGGTAAGTGGGATCCTGCATTACCGTTTAGTCTGATGTGGCCATGGGGGCCCTGGAGTCCGGGAGCTGGCTCTGGGGTTCCACCTGCCCCATAGACGGACACAACACAGAGCTCTGCTGACACTGGTCAACCATGGGCTTGGGACCCTCCTTCTCCAGCTATGCAGTCCCCTTGGGGAACAATTATGGCTGGTCCTTGGGGTAGTTTGGGCTGTACCCCCCCTTGGGTGAACCCTTATGATGCTGCATCAGCATTGCCGATGCACTTTGGGGATACTGCCTTACCTTTGGGCAATCACCTTTTACCCGCAACGCGGGAGAAGATTTATAAAGGTGACTACATTGACCTCTTTAGCCTTCTTTACTGGGATTTGGAAAAGAAGGACAAAGAGGAGATGGACGATAAGGATAAGGAAATCCTAAAGCAGAAGAAGGTTGACCAGACATGGACTAATTGGCTGGCAGGTTATTTAATTTATGCTGGCCTGTTATCCCGGTGTCAGCCATTGAGGTCCCCTGCATTGTTCCAGTATTTGGACATAATTTACAAAGCCTATACTGGCTTTCTGGGATCCATATTGCATGGATGCAATATGATAATGAGTTCCAGATGAGGGCAGCCATGAATCCCATGCTTCCATGGGAATAGCTCTGTTGATATCCCATCCACTCCTGGTTATTTGTTTCTCCCAGTATCTCTCAGTGCATCTCTCACTTCACTTTCTAAAACTGTAGGTTCCTCTTCAAAAGATTCTTCTTGGAAGGAACCTGTCATCCTTTAATCACTTTTGTACAGTTCTTCAGTGTATTGTTCCCATCTTTTCTTTATTTTGTCCTATTCAGTTAATGTATTTCTGTGTTGATCTTTGAGCATGTCTAACTGTGATTTAAATTTCCCTTTTTTTCTTGGATCTTGTGGAACACATCTCTTGTTCTTCCACACCCCCTGAATGTGCTCGCCCGCTTTGGGAGAGGGGATCAAAGTGTAATACAAGCCTCCTCCAAGACTTGATCACACCAATCTCAACTCTCTCTTGGGTCTTGATGCCTGCCAGTCATTCCCCCTGCCTGGGGGAAGTCGCGTTGGACCAAAATACAGTCAAAATTGCTGTAAGGAACACCCATCCACCCTGAGCACTTACAGGATGCGTCAAATCGCCATTTTACCCTGACCGGAAGCAGGGGGTGGGGCTTCGTTGTGTGCCCCGCCCCCCTGCACCTCACCCGGGGGAACGGTGATCCCCTGCATTCCCCCCCGAATCGACCCCTGCTTGTGTGTCATAAAATGTAATGCCAGGTCGTGGAGATATAAACTTTATAAAGGACACAAACACAAAGGGTTTTTTTTTACTTAAAATAAAAACAGTGCCTGATAACTGACACCTTGTTGGGCTGGAGCACAGGCAGGGTGAGAGAGGGATAGTCTGGGTCCAGTCCAAAGTCAAAACTCGACAGAGCAAGAAAAAAACCCACCAAGTCCAGAGCACAAACTGCAAGCGTTAGTCGTCAAGCCAGAGTCCAGGGGGTCAGGAGCCATAACACCAGAATCCAGGGTATGAACCAAGAGCGTTGCCGTCAAAGCCAGAGTCAAGGAGCCGAGAGTTCAAAGCGGGAAACAGGAACTGGGAACATGGGAGATGTGGGTGCAGCGCGTCGTCAAGCTGACTAGTTGCTGACACAAGGGATCGACCAAGAGTGAGGAGCTAAATATCCCTCCGGGCTGTTGTCAATTACCGGCCAGCGTGTGTGTCCCAGCTCCTCTTAGAACTCAGGGCTGAGAGACCGCCTTCTGCATAGGCGCCCCACCGCCATCGGGATGCCAAATTCCATCAGTGCTGATCTCGCAAATGGGCCACCAGTGGAGGCGAATCAGGGGGGCTGTTTGACGTGCGTTGTTCCACCTCAGCTGTTGCCGGAGCAGCCTCTGCGGCTTCGTTGGGGTCAGGTGTAGCGTCTGACGGAATTGGGAGCTCATCCTCAGCAGCACTCAGGACTTCTGCTGGAGCCGGGAGCTCATCCTCGGCAGTACTCATGACACAACTCTTGCTCTGAATTATTGCTTCAAAATGTCTGTGCTGTTGCAATCTTGAGTATGCTGTTCAGGTATCTATAAACTGCAAACCTATGATGACGCAGCAGCAGCAGAACTGGAAGAAGAAGCAGAAGACAGCCAGTTCCACTGCAGGCCTGATAGAAGCCCCCACCCAGGGCCTGATCCAGTCCCCAGGCCACATGTTTGACACCCCTGTTCAAGACTTTTCTTCTCTTTTGGCTATAGGAATAGTCTTTGCAGATTCTTCTTTGATAATATTTCTAGTTTCAACAACCCATAGTTCTTCTGACTCACGTTAATTTGAATTTAGTAATGCAAATCTGTTCTTTACATGGTCTTTAAACTCTTCAGGAATGTTGCTTGGGTGATATTTTGGCACTATGACTGTTTTGTGTTTTTTTCAGGTTTATTCTAATTTTTGATATTAACAATTCATTATCTGTATCACAATTGGCTCCTAGTCATGTTTTAGCAGGCAGAATAGAACTTCTTCATCTTCTCCTTCCAATTATGTAATCTATTTGATTTCTATATTGGCCCTCAGGTGAGATCCACATATAAAGTCATCTGTTTGGTTGCCTGAAGCATGTGTTCGCAATGCACAAATCATGGCAATCACAGAATTCTATGAGTCACTCCCCGGCTTCATTTCATACTCCAAGCCCAAATTTTCAAACAGTATTTGATTCTACTTTGTTTCCCCTTTTTGCATTTCAGTCGTCTATGATTAGCAGCACATTTTGTTTAGGTGTGTGATCAATTTCTTCCTGAACACTTGTATAAAAGTTTTCAATTTCTCCCTCACCAGCATCTGTAGCTGGTGCATAAACTTGAATGATGGTTGCATTGATAGGCCTTATTGATATTATTCAGTTAGACTTGCATTATAGCCCCTGACTGACTACACTACATCTCCCCGCACTATTAGAGCTACTCCATTCCTTCTGTGTTTATCATTCCCAGGGTAAAAGCCTTTGTAATTTTCTGACCCAGATCACTTTAGTTTGCTCACTCCCAGGATTGCAATTTTTAAACATTCCATTTCTCATTTCATGATTTCAAGCTTACCTTGATTCGTACATCTGACGTTCCATGTTCCTATTATATGTGTTGCTCTGGACTTTCCTTTTGCATCCAAGGAGTGATGTAGGACCCTTCTTTTTCTCCACACACACAAAAATCACTTGAGATCTAGGCATCGTATGTAAATGTCTAGCTACATGGATGCTCCACGTGCCTTCTGTCTTCTATTTTTAACAAGGGAAGAGACACCCAGATTTATCGGGAGGCTATTCCAAGATGGGGACTAGGTCACTGCCTACTTGTGTAGCTGTCCCAACCACCTGTCTCTTTAAACAGACAACATGGCCACCCCCACTACAACACCTTATTGAAGAGGACAGTGGGGCTTGGGCACAGCCATTGACGGGCTGTTTTCTTGGCTCTCACACAGAGAGAAATCCCCATGAGACACAGGCCTAGCCAGAGGGCATGTGAGACCTGTCAGGCACCATTTAAAAGCACCTGGGAGGAGACCAATTAAGCTGTGGGAGAGACAGCCAGCAGGAGGAACAGGAACAAGGTGCTAAGAACCCTCTCCTGTCCTAATTCTGCCATTGTCAGGTGTCTGTATGCAACACTGGGATTTGGGCCTCTAGTGAAGCAAGGCCCTTATGTCCCCCTCACAGTCAGAAGAATCCCAGGAACTGAGCTTGTGGAGAACTGGCATGTAAATAATGCTGTTTGAATGGGGGAAGGGGGGGTGCCCCATACTGCTGCAATACCACCTGATGTTCATTTGAATGCTCAGGTGTTATAACTTATGAACTGAGCATGTTTCAGTATTTTTAAAAATCTTATTCAGTCAGATGTCAAGACCCACAGTTTAAAGCATGGTTTTTGCAATACATTCTGGTTAGCCTGCCAGTAAGTAGGAGACCTCATGTCTAACAAAAATCCTAGTGTTTCTGCTTCTAGCCTTTCTCCTGCCTCACAGCAAGGAGTATATCTTCCATATACTCTTTTCTCTGGGGCCAGGTTGGCCCAGTTGCTCAGCAAACTGCACTTGAAGTATTTGGACCTCACAAATTGCAAATGGATGAACACACCCATCCTGGTTGGATCCCAAGCAACCAACCAACTCTGGTCTGTTCATCCATTCGCATTAGATATTATAACCAACCAAAGTTTTATCAAACTACAATTTATATGATGCCAGAATGTAACTACAGAGTTCCTATATGAAAATCGTCTCCTAATACACTAGGGCAATTTTGTATTATGTAGTGACCCTGCATTTGAAAGTAATTTGTACATAAGTGTGGTGGACTGCACTTTCTAAGAGGCTTAAAAGTGCTGTACATACAACTACAGGACTGTGAAGGGTAAGGGTTCATTCCTCACAAAGCCAGAGAGCCTTGAGTGACAGGCTGCTCCAGGCAATCTATTGGTTAGCATCAGCTGAGCAGGGAAAAAAGTCTTGTGAAAGCTGTATGCTGAGTAGATTAGTCAGATAGCTGCCTTAACTAAGAAGAGACATGTACTGAGACCATCTAAAAATAGCCCTGGCCAAAAAAAGGGTTTAGTGCTGACAGAGTCAGATTTCTACCTTGACTGAACACTGTCTGAATTCAGCATTAGCTGAGAGCAGTTTGAACACAGACAGAAAATTGGGGGAGAGGTTGGCAAGGAAGTTTGGGTAGTAGAGAAGACTCCCATTCAGGCCAAAGGAAAGAGGATAGATCTTCTAGAGAGAGAAGAAGATTCCCTGCCCAGTCAAACCGGGAGAGTTATCCCTGAGGAGTACAGAATTCCCTGGTGTGGTGTGATTAGAAACTGCCTGTAGAGACCTTAAAGGTCAGTGAACAACTCAAGAAAAGTACTGGTGTTACAAAAGAAGGGTTTTTGGCTACTGGGAAGAGGGTACCAGCCTTCTGGGCACCAAAATAGTCAGCGATTACTCAAATAAAGTGTACTAGAGTGTTTGGGAACACTGGAACAAAAGCCTCTCAATATAAAGATCTAAGTTGTGAATAAATTAAGAATGTCTCATTAGCCTGATACATAAGAACAAAAGTCTTTGCTTGTACTAGTTTTACCTCAGTAATTTCAACCCCTGATTTCACTTGACCTTTCCTTTCAATGTTAAATAAAACCATTTATTTATTTAAGGGTTTTTTGGCTGTCCTTCCCTGCAAGCATGGCTCAGGGCAGCTTACAACAAACTGGCAATAAAATACATAATACATGTATCAACAAATAAAACAATCCATTCCAAGATGGCAGAAAAACTTCAGCTTCCACAAGCCTCCTGGGGGGTTGCGAAGAATGGAGGGTGTGAGCATGCCAGACTATGTGCTGTCCCATCGTTGTCCTCAACCAAATGCCTGGCAGAACATCTTTGCCTTACATGCCCTGCAGAAAGGTAACAAATCCCGCAGGGCACAGATGTTCTCTGGCAGAGAGTTCCATCAAGCAAGGGCCAGGGCCAAAAAGGACAGCCGAATCTCTCGGGCCAGGAATCACCACGGCGTTCTTACTTTCCAAGTGTAACCCTTTTCTGTGCGAATCTCTCGGGCCAGGAATCACCACGGGGTTCTTACTTTCCAAGTGTAACCCTCTTCTGTGGGCATACTGAGAGAGGCGGCCCCAAAGATATGTGGATCCTTGACTGCTAAGTACCATTTTCAAGGCATTAAATTAAATTAAAGGGTGATCTTACCCCCTTCCCTCAGGTTCCTGGCCTGAGCAAATAGCCATTATATCTTACTGACACAAGTTTCTTCAGGAGAAAAGAATACATATTACCAGGGCTGCTCAGTCTGTGAGGGACTGAAAAATGGAGGGGAAATCTAGCCACTGATAGAGGGAAACAGGGTCCATCATAATAAGTAAGTAAACACTGAGCTCAGTCCCACTGAAATGAGCAGGATTCTTTCTTTCTATCCCCTTTTTTGTTCATGGACACAGGGTCTTGAACAACCCAGAAACATCAAATAATTACTTCTTCTAAAGAATTTTAATTTAACTTTAAGCCTTACACCTAGAAGAAGAAACAGCTGCCAAAAACTTTACAATGGCTGCTGTACAATCGTAACATGCATCCGAAAGTAGAGTCTGGGAAATTGAATCTGGTGAGATGTTATCATGCACCAGAATCTGTCTCAGGATCCACCATTCTCTCTCTCTCTTTTTACCAATAGCCAGTTTGGTGTAGTGGTTAAAAGTGGTGGACTCTAATCTGGAGAACTGGGTTTGATTCCCCACTCCTCTGCCAGCTGGATGACCTTGGGTCAGTCACAGTTCTTTCAGAGCTGTTCTCTCAAGAGCAGTTCTCTCAGAGCTCTCTCATCCCCACCTCCCTCACATGGTGTCTATTGTGGGAAGAGGAAGGGAAGGAGATTGTAAACCACTCTGAGATGCCAAGTGAAGGGTGGGATATAAATCCAGATGCTCTTCTTCTTCTTCCCACCATTATGTGTGAGATGGTACTGATAATGTGAGAACCACATTGACAGAGCCTATTTAAAAAAGGGATACCAAAAAAACTGCCATAAAAACTTATAAAAGGGAAGGCATTTAAATGTGATAACATAAATGCTTGATGGTCAGATAGGTGGAATAGTAAAAAGGTAAAGGTTCCCTTGCTTGAAAGCCAGTCAAGTCCGACTCTAGGGTTGCGGTGCTCATCTCCGTTTCAAAGCCGAAGAGCCAGCGCTGTCCGAAGACGTTTCCGTGGTCATGTGGCCGGCATGACTAAACACCAAGGCGCATGGAACGCTGTTACCTTCCCACCGAAGTGGTCCCTATTTATCTACTTGCAATTTCTTGCTTTCGAACTGCTAGGTTGGCAGGAGCTGGAACTAGAGATGGGAGCTCACTCTGTCATACGGGTCTCGAACTGCTGAACTACTGACCTTCCACAGCCTGCAGATGGAATAGTAAGGGCAGATAAATAATGAGGGGGTTCTCCCATTGGAATAATTCCAAGCACTAATTCCAAGCCTTCCTTCAGTCCAGGTTGAAGTAATATTGAACTCTGTTATTAGGTGTGTTAATCTTTTCCTTAGGTCTGAAAAATCTGAGGAGGAGATGTCTTCAGGAGTGGCTCCTTGTTGTGAAAACTTATCATCTAGCATCCTAAACCATGAACCATAAACTGAATCCTGGCTCAAGAGGTACTGGAGACCATCTTGTCAGAACAGCGTATAGAATTTTACCTCTAAAATTTAAAGCATGGAGCCATGCTAGTGCTTCAATTTATTTGATGTCTAATTGCCAAGGTGGCAATAAAATGAGCAGGATTTACTCATGTGTATATATGTGTGTGTGTGTGTGTGTGTATATATATATATATATGTAGAATTTTTGTTTTTAAGATCTGGAGTTTTTTTATATGAACTGTGATTGTCACTGTAATGTTGGCTACAGATCTTTTTACCGTTCCAACAGTGGGAAATCCTGGGTGTATTTCATGACTGTGATGTACAACAGAAGAAAGAAGAAGTGATCATGTTTAAACTATAACTCACCGTCCCTTGTGAATAGCTAAAGAACTTGGTTCAATGTGAGGTCATCATGGAACACAGACTGGAACAGGAATACATAACAGTTCCGAAGGCAGCGAAAGGAGACTTTATTCTGGAATGGTGAACATCGTTGCCAGAGTAACAGAAACCTTGTGTGTTTTCACAAGGAAATGAGTCACTTGTTTCTGTTGGCCGAAACTCTGTTTTCTTTTCATTTCATATTTGAGCTGCCTAATATATTCTGAAAGAGACCAAGCTTTCCAGTCTCCTGACTAAGATAACTTGTTTAATTAAAAACCTCAGCAGAAGGTTTGCATAGTAATAACAGAGAACTAAATAAAAGCAGAGAGTAAATAAAACACTCTTGCATGTTGCAGGCAGGCAAACAGGAGTGAGTTCCAGTCACTACTTACAAGTATGCAATTCTAAGTACACCCATAAGCAGCTTTCATTTTAAAAAAAGAAACCACAGGCATTATCCTGCTAAATTTAAGTGCGTTCAGATATTACAGTAACTGTTTCCTTGGGTGTGAGAGGGATTTGTATAGTTTGTTCTTAAGCTTGGAACTCCCCCCCCCCAATGAAACTTTCCTGGTCTCAGAAACCTTGCGAGCTAGTTTGGTGTAGTAGTGGTTCGGAGCGTGGACTCTAATCTGAGAGAACTGGGTTTGATTCCCCACTCCTCAACATGCAGCTGCTGGTGTGACCTTGGGTCAGTTACAAGTTATCTCAGAGTTGTTCTCTCATAAGCAGTCCTCGAAAGAGCTCTCTCAGCCCCACCTACCTCACAGGGTGTCTGTTGTGGGGAGGGGAAGGAGATTGTAAATCACTCTGAGACTCCTTTGGGTAGTGAAGGGTAGGGCATAAATCCAATCTGCTGCTGCAGCTTCTTCTTCTTCTTCCAAAGTCCAGTTTGCCACAATGTCTATGTAAACCATCCCTACATCCAGGACAAAATCTACAGCCATAGGTAATGTAGATCATTGAAAATTCAAGAGAAGAAGGCTTAATCCAGTGCTCAGATTATGGCGGGGGGGGGTAGGACTGCTCTTAACGAAATCCACAAGCTCCACCCCTACTCTCTCTTTTAGCTCCTCCCAGTCATCCTCTTTAGCCTCACCCCCAGCTCTGTTGCTATGGAGCATTGTACAAATTATTCCGATAGAAAATTATGGGCGGAAATAGGGAAACATTTTCTTGCAGCAATAACCCTCTTCCACTTTGTGTTCATTAGCTTGGATCCAGTCGAAAATCTCCACTGATGGAAGAATTTACATCATAACTTCACCACCTCCAATCACCTGTTGCAACTTAAACTCCTCCCTCCAATGTCACTCCTAAGTGGCAGGGCCCACAGAAATAGCATGGGGGGAGGTTCAGAGGTTTGCCTCAGGAAGGGGTTAATCAGCAAGATTACTCTCCTTCTGTATGAGGAAATGATCAGTGAGATCCATCCCTGTGAGAGACAGGGTCCAGAAAGAAGAATCCCCTCCAGTGGTGCACCCACCCACAGAGACAATCCCACAAAAAGAGCCTCAATTCGCATGTAGCATAGATGGTACCAGACAGCAGTGGGTTATTCCCTTCACTAATCAGACTCCTAATGGCCAGTGACAACTCTGCTGCTTTCTACTGGGACAAAAATATTGTGGATTATATCTATTCTGTGTCCTCTCACAATTCCAGAAGGGAATTTTCAGGTATTTGTTCACTGCCTTTATTTCCTATTCACAAAGCAAAAAGACCAGCTAGATCTAAATATTTTTGAGCCTTTAACCAGCAGGACTGCAAGCCCAAACTAACAGAATCCAGGCCTCCTCTTCATAATGGTCACTGGTTTGGACTTCCTCAACGACTTTCCCCTGTTCAGTTCCCCTTCTCCCCTTGGCGTCAGCTTTAAAGCAATTAATGAAGCCCTTTTCACTTGGCTGCTGTGTTTCTTCCACCAGTGTATGCAGTAGACTTTGAGGCAGCTGCAATTTTAGGGGGTTTGGCAGGAGGCTGACAGGTGTGTATATATCACCAGACCAAGGTGGGAAAGGGGAGCAAGGCAAACAGTTGGCTAGCTGAGGAGAAATCCTGCTTCAGGTCATAACATGGAGATGGTTGGCCCTTTTTCTCTTTTGATTAGTGAATAAATGTATGCATCTCTGTTCAGAGGGGCTGAATGTTGCGTCTTCCTTATACCTAAACAGGGTATACCTGAACAGGCCTTGCTGCGTTTTCTGGTTCGTTCTCCTTTTTTGATGAGTGATTTGTCCAGAAGAGGGATCTCTTCAGTCATTCCACTCTGCTGGATACATCCCTGGTTTCCAATCCATCACTGACAGGCCGTCCTTTACCCCTCCTCCCTTCTGAGTTGATTACGACAGAACAAGGGAACATTACTTCAAATGAAACCAGACAGGATGAGTCTCGTATCCTGACACAGATTTGATGAGACAAGACACCTGAATTTCTCCTGAGACTCAGACTGTGAAATTTTGCTCCAAGCCTACTAATGAGAACAATTATTGTAAATAAATTCCACGGTGTTGTAAATGTGGAATTGCAAGCATTTAATAGGTATGAGTGCATATTTTATTCTCTGAAATCTTACACTGCAAGAATTTTAAATACCATTCAGCTAAAGATCTACCTGCCTATGCACACACACACAATACACACACTCAAAACACACAACTGTAATAGGATATTTTTTTACCTTAGCTATTCAGTTGTCAAAATATACTTTTATGATGTTATATACTGTCATTATGTCTATATACAAATGCACAGAGATCAGAAGTGAGTACAGCCATTGTCATAATTTAGGCAGATTTGCAATTCAAATGTTATCTAGAGGTAGGGCTGAGTACTGTGGGAGTAAAGACTTCTGCCCAGGGCATGTGACTTTCACAACACCCTGGACTTCCGGTTTATGGAGCAGTGATGGCAGACATTCTCCCAGGACTGTGGGGGAATGATCCGCACACCAGCGGGTTGGAGGGGCGCTACCACAAGTAACGCCTCCACGGAGCCTTTGGGATAGGCTCCAGGCCAGAGGGCTTTTGAGGGGTAGCCTCTTCAATGGCGTAAAGCCGGAGAATTGAGGCTTCCCTCTGCCCTGATGGTCCGGCCATTGCGTGGCCTTCGGGCACAAGCTGGTTTGACCGGGACAAGCGCTGGAGATCGAGCGGAACAGCGTTGAAGCAAGCGAGGTCAGAGAAACTGACCGACAATGAACATGAGTTCAAACTAAGCGGACAACTATAAAAAGCAAATTACACACACACACCCCGTGGGATAGCGGATTGCAAAGAGGGATGCCTCTTATGCGAAAAGACTGATAAGCAAGACAAATGGGGAAGGGGGAGGAAAAACAGCTAGTGTGTTTTGAGAGGCTTACTTGATTGCTGACAGCGTGGGAGCAATCTTTAGAGTCAGAGGGAAGCGTTAGAAACTGTAAACAAATCGTAAAACATGGCAGCCGTGCAAAGAAGGCTGAAACGAAACCACTTGGCAGCCAGAGCCCAAAACCGGAGGAGGGAACAGTTGTCAGGAAAATGCTAGCGGATATGCTCAAGCCAGTGATGGAGCAACTCGATGGTATTAACCAGCGACTGACTGTAATGAATAAAAACTTTGCATCTCAGCAGCTCCAACTGAAAGAAATGGAGAAGAAGGTGGAGCAGGCAGCTGGGAAAATTAAGGAGTTGGACACCACAAGCAAGAAAATGAAGAAAAGGATGGGAGAAGTGGAAACAAAGCAAAATCTACAAGAAAACCGTTTGTTACAGCTGCAGATGGAAAAAGCCAACATGATTCTCAGATTCCAGGCTGAGAAGGAGGATCTGAGGAAGGTACTTAGCGAGATCATTGCTCCAGCAATAGGCTTAACAGCGGGTGAACTGGTAAAAGAGATGGAGATGGCTTATAGGGCTTACTCCAATTATATTAAAAAAGTAGCCTGCCTGGAGAAATTGTGGTCAGATTCTCAAGAAGACAGACCAGATATGCTATTTTAAAGGCGACATCAGCAACTCCACTGAAAATGGGAAATTAAATCATTAAAACTTTAAAAGACATCCATTTGAAATTCGTCAAGAGGAAAAACTATAAGGACTTAATTTCTTTTCTTCAAACTAATGGAATTTCATATAGGTGGGTGATCCCGGAGGGTGCCATCTTCAAGATCAATGATAAAAGAGAAAAGATTGATTCCACCTTTAAAGCCAAGGAATTTTTGCGACGCCAGCTGGGAATGGAGGAAGATTCCAAAGAGGAAGAAACAGAGGTCATTTCGGGGGGGAACGCGGGGGAACGCAGTTCCCCCAGGTGAGGTACAGGGGGGCGGGGCACATTACGAAGACCCGCCCCCTGCTTCCGGCCGCCCCGCTTCCGGCCCTCATTCAGCCAGGAGGAGGCAGGAGAAGAGGGAGGGTAAGTTGCTTCCTCCCCGCCTCTCCCCACCCCTGCCTGCCTGGGGCCAGGGAGGGCCTTCACGGGGCTTCCTCGCACTCCCGCTGGCCTTGCAGGTCCACCGCTTGGCCTCTGATGTCAGGGGGTGTGGCATATGCTAATGAGTTATGCTAATGAGTTCCCCTAGCTCTTTTTCTACGAAATGACCCCTGGGAAGAAACGAAATCAAGTGACTCTGCCACCTCTGGAACGGAGGAGGACTCTGCTGTGGAAACCAGTGCAGAGACAGCCAGAGTAGTATATGACTTTAGAGACAGAAAACCGAAGTAAAGGCAGAAGGACTCTGAAAATTGCCTTTTGAAGCCAAGAATAAGAAGATGATCAGAAAGCTCTCTCATAACAACTAACAAATTAACATGTTAACACTGAAGCTGAGACAAACAAGAACTCTACAAGTATATTGTTTTATTAACACTTATATCACAAACACTTTCACTAACAGGGATAAGATATCCTCCTCTTGGGGTTTTAATATAGTGTGGTTACTTTTTCTTTGTCCCTAGATGTAGTCCCTTTCCTCCATATTTTCTTTGTAGTTTGTAGTGTATTGCAAAAATAAAAATATCCCTCCGGGGATTTAAAAAACAACAACAACACCCCACCTCCCATGGCAGCCCAACATTTCTGTAAAATTCTGTTCCTGGGGGTCTGCTTATCCCACATGAGTAGGTTTTCAGTGGGCATTTGGGGCTGCTGAAGGAGGGGGGTGTAGCTACAGTCATGCTTCATAAGCCGAGGTCTTTGCCCCATGGAAATGCTGTTTTTCCCATGCTCATGTCATAGCATCTCATATCCAAAGGATGCAGCTGTTTGCTTAACAACTGAAGTCAATATAACAATGTTTTACAGAATCATTTAATTAGAACTGTAAAGACATGCTAACTACCTTTCTGTAATATGGGGAATATACCACAGAATCCTAACCACGACAGTGTTATATCTTACAGCTCTGCCTGAATGATTATTGAGATATTGTATATGAAATGCTCCAGAGTATTGTTCTCTTCATACACAACTCACTAATGTATGCCTTGAATACAAGTATTTCTAATTTCAACATTCTGTGATTTATGGCATACTTACCTTGGTGTCATCCCTATAATGTAAGAGGAACTAATCAAGAAGACAGGCAAATCACACATTACATTTTTGCATGATAATTTCAAGCTATCGCTCGCATGTGACAAGTGTTGTGACAGATTGCTCTTATCATGTAAGGCAATGACCTCACATGGGCAAAGCAATGAAGAGATGAGATGATCATAACAATTTATTCATAGAGATAATGCAAATAGCCATCCAACAGCAACTTTTTCCCAGCTCACCTTCACATCTCCTAGCTCATTTTCTTATGTTTGAGGGATGCCTAATAGGATAAGAAGTAATTATTTCTCTGGTTTTTGTGATTGCTGGTGATAAGCAGCTTGATGACGTTATCAAGTGACAGCTGCAATTATGATGTGAATAACTTGTCACAACTTGTGCTAAGTGGCTTGAGGACTACAGCCGGTGATTTCCTGTTGGCACAATACCTCTCTCACTGGTGAAACCTTGGATGTCCCTCTTGCTTGCTGTGTTTGGGGGCTAATAGTGGCTGATCAGAGATAGTCATAACACAAATACATCCTATTGTCGATGATTCCACTGAAATTTAGGCTCCTGGGAGTCGGAGGCGATTTTCAAGAATCAGCAGGTTTTCACTGTTACCCTTGAATTCTATACTTTCTTAGTGATATCTGGACCCCTGATGGATTTACATCACTATCCTAACCAGAGTTACGCCAGTCTAAACCCATTAAAATAAATTGTGCTGTGAAGGAGCAGAATAAAATGTGTAAATAAATAGATGTTATCGCCAGTCTAAACCCATTAAAATAAATTGCAGTAGATTGTGTTGGTCTTCATAGATCACTGAACTGAACTAGCCCTACTCTGATGTTTCTGACTTTGGTGGGACCTCTGTGTTGTGACCTGGGAAGCTGCTCTCCTTTTGAATGTGTGGGAATGGGTTGCAAAATGAGTTACACCTTGTGAAATCATAAAAAAACACCCTTCTGTGTATGTTAGCATCATCAGGACAGAATGGGAAACACCATTTTTAAACTAAATCCATGCACTGTTTTGGTCATGTATGTACTTCCTAGTTAATGGGCATAAGCTGAAAACAATACTTACTTTACTTTCTTTTGGCCCTGGAATTGTCACCTCATTCAAATTAAGGTAGAATGCTACTTCCAAACTACAGATTAAATGCAATGTGCTTTGATCTCTTGCCCATGTTTCAAGTTACATTCTCTGATTCTTATGGTGCAGCAACTTAAATACAGACAAACTCTGAGATTTTAGAAGCAGCTTTATGGTCATATGACTGTCTTGTTACAGAATTATTATTATTATTATTATTTATTTATTTAGAAAATTTAGATGCTGCCTCTCCAGAGACCTCTAATGCAGTGTTCCCCCTAAGATGAGCTGCCATGCGCTCACCCACAACTTTTGCTCCCTTGGCTCACCGAGGTGGCATGCAGTGTTCCCCCTAAGATGAGCTGCCATGCGCTCACCCACAACTTTTGCTCCCTTGGCTCACAGATGTGGCTCCTTGGTGCTCGCTCACAACTTTTGCCCCCTTGGCTCACAGATGTGGCTCCTTTGCGCACAACAGTGGGCAAGCTGGGCATGCGGAGGGCGAAGGCAGTGAAATTGCCTCTCTCCTTCCTGGCCTTCTGGCAGGCCAAGCAAGAGTGGGCAGGGAGGGCTGGAGGGATAAGGAGACGGACTTAGCCCAGCTGAAAGCAAAGTGAGACAGAAGGAGGAGTCTCCTGTTGCACTCTGTTGTGCACGTACCTCTGGTGGTAGCGGCTGCAGGCTCTGGAGGGAGGGAATGGGGATGCATTGGGGGAGGGGGGAGAGAGACAGCCTTCAGCAGGGTTTGGCTCCAGTACCTGTTGGCAGCGGCCCCAAAGGAAGACCACCACCTCCCCCTGGCCAGCCTCCAGCCTCCATTCCCAAGGCAAAAGGAGGGGGGGAGGGGGGTGGAAGAGAAGAGAATTTGGGGTTGTTGACACTGCATCCTCACTTTGGAAGCATCTAGCACAATATTAGATGTGTCTATTCAGAAGTAAGCCTCAGTAGCCTCAAGGGTGCTTATTTCCAGTTCAGCACATTTAGGATTGCACCCTAAATCCTCCAGAGCAAAACTCCTCTGGTGTAAACTCCTTTGATATACATCCTATGATGTAAAAAGCAAGCTGGGCAAGCGGGGCACCAAAGCTTTTTTTTTTTTTTTTAAATAATAATAATAACACCAGGAGCGGCCCAAAAGTGAGCAGGGCTGAAGAGCGGCTCGCCAGCTGGGAGACACAGTACAACCAGCTGGGGCTCTAGGCCAGATGACAGTGGCTCCTGAGGCGAGTGTGTGGTTGGGTGTGTGTGAGTCTCTCCCCCCCCCAAGCCTTTGAAGGCCTAATGAATGGAGATGGAGGAAGGGGGGTGTCTGCTGCTACAGCTGATGCCTGGGAATGGAAGGACAGGGCGAGGATGCTGTCTCCTCGAGCCCTAAGGGGGCCTGCACTTTGCTCAGCTTTTGGCAGCTTGGCTTTTTTGTGGAGGCAGCTGAAGCCACATGAGTCTCCCCCCACCCCCCACCGCCAAGTTTCCAGGGTGCTCCTCTTTCCTGCAGGGGGCCATGTGTTTATATGTTTGCAGGGCCCAGGGGTTGGCTCTCTCTTTCTCTCTCCCTCTCCCCCACCTGTTGAATGCTGACCTTTTCAATCATATTTAGTAACCCAAAGAAATGGAGGAACAAAGAAACCTGGTGGTGCGGGTGACCCCCCACACTGAACAAAAGGACTCATTGCAAGGTCTTAGACCAGTCATGGGTCATGATGCAATCCCGTGAGTACAAATTATATCACCCTAGGACTATATTCCATCCTTCCTCTCCTTGGTAATGGGATCCCCCAGGCATGCCTGCAAGCACCTCTGGTTTGCAACTATACACTCATGTCTGTTATTCACTCTGTTATTCTCATACTCCCTGTTCACTGTCTGCAAAACAGAAATAGTGTTCACAAACCCCACACAACCTCATTGTGTGAATGAGTGAGAGAAGACTGTAGTGTAAATAAACTGCAGGGAACATATTAAAAAATATCTCCATGGTTCTATTTCTTGGTTAGGAACCTAAGAGAAGTCATGATGGATCAGACCAATGGCCCATCTAATCCAAAACTCTACATCACACGTATATACATTGGCCAAAATGCCAGGTGCCATCAGCAGGTCCACCAACAGGGCCAGAACTCCAGAAGCCCTCCCACTGTTGCTCCCCAAGCACCAAGAATACAATGCATCATCGCCCCAGACATAGTGTTCCATCTATATCTTGTGGCTAATAGCCACTGATGGACCTCTTGAGATTAAAATGTCAGATTTGTGTCCATTTATCCTTAGGCATAGGGTTTGACCTGTTTGCCCTATGTAGAGAATGGAAGGGCATTGTTGGCATTTAATGGCATATATTGTATATTGCATATGTCATATTGTGTATATCATTAAATAACTCTCTGGCATCTGGTATAACAGTGCATGGATATGAACCCAGGTCTCCCAGATCCTAGTGTGACACTCTAACCACTGGCTGTCTGCAGTTGCCTCCACACCGCCACACATTACAGATGTTAGCCCAATGTTATATCTGAGTTTGCTGCAGCGGACAAATAGGAAGTACATGTGTATATACATTTTAAACACCTGTGAACATATGTCTGGGAAATCAGATTGGAACTGGATTCCCACACATTTTTAAATTGGATATTTAGTGCATTTTAATTCTGCCCATTCCCGAAGTTGGGCAGAGTGCTGTCCATTGTTTTCTCATCCTCTGTCTTATCTTCACAACAGCCTTGTGAGATAGGCTTAGGTTTGCATGATAATCAAATGTAGGCTCGCTCAGAGCTTTAATGCCACTAGCTCACGAAATATAATTTTTGCTCACCCGACTCTAGAGCTTAGAGGGAACATTGCTTATGATAACTACATTGTCTTCTAGTGTGTTTCTGGGCTCAGTTCATTCATTCATTCATTCATTCATTCATTCAATCAATCATTCATTCATTTTATTTATATCCTGCCCTCCCCACCAGGCAGGCTCAGGGCGGCTTACATAAAAATTTAAAACAACTAAAAACAAGCATTATAAAACCATAAAGTGCTAGTACAATGTTATGTAGTGATGGCGCAGCAGAACAACAATCATCTTGGTAGCAGAACAATCCTGATGGGGTACAGTCAGCATTGATGTTAAGGACTGTAATCTCGGTCCATTTGTGCAGGCGAAGCACAGGCTGCCGATGGTAATACCAGGGCACAGGGTCTTATGGTTCATGGTGCTGTTTTTAAACTATAAAGCCCTCCATGACCTGGTACTCACATCCTTGACAGACCAGCTCTCCCAGTGTACACCCAAAGGCTGCTATCAGTACAATATCGTCTATTTGTTTCCATGTTTAGAGAGGACTGCTTGTTTTAGGACTTCGACCTCTCCTGTGATTGTCCCCACTTTATGGATTGTCTTGCCATTATTAGAGGATAGGTGGCTTCTCTAGCAAAAGCTTTTAAAGGCAGTATTATTTCTGCAGGCTTTCAGTACATAAAAATCCTCTGCTGTTGAACTGTCTTTTGGATCATGAGGATTTGGATGTTGTTTGTTGGCGTTCTGATGGGGACTTGTGAAGCCATATAGACTTAAGAAATTAAAGAAGGTATAAGGTAATGAAGTTAATTGAAGGAAGAATGTTTTGGACTGCTGTTCTATGCATTGAAAATGGTTGTTGGCTTTAGGTTTTGTGTTTTACTATTTGTGAGGGGGGTATTTTGGTTGTGGATATACATTTTGTTAATTTGTGAGCCACTTTGTGCTGTGAAGGAGAAGAATAAAATGCGTAAATAAATAGATGT
The DNA here is from genome assembly GCF_001447785.1 of Gekko japonicus. Taxonomy (NCBI): domain Eukaryota; kingdom Metazoa; phylum Chordata; class Lepidosauria; order Squamata; family Gekkonidae; genus Gekko; species Gekko japonicus. The sequence goes on from NW_015161968.1 coordinate 528,661, forward strand.
TATTTTGTATGGTTTTATTGCCACTCTGAAGGTTTTACTTGCTCAGTTTTATTGCTGTTTTAGCAGATTTTTACTATGGCCAGTGCTTTGTAATCTTTAGACTAATGCTGAATGTTTTGAGATGCTTTGCTGTTCGCTGATTCTTGTTAAATCTGTACATTAATGTTTTGGTTTTTTGTAAGCTGCCTGGGATGTTTTGGTAAAAAGGCAAGGCATAAACACAGTACATAACTAAAAATGTGTCTGAGCCATCATGTGATTTTCCTCTTGTCTCCCACCCACCCCCACCCCCCACTTTCTGGGAGCCAAACTAGACATTATGAGTGACATGAGTCAACGCATGGTCATACATAATGACTTGTACTCATCTAAGAAGCTCTCAGTTGCTCTGTTGAGCTCTGGAGTAGGTTGCAGCTGCCCTACTGTGCTGTTTTTGACAGTGGAAAAGGAAGTGGGGGGTTGCCCTTTTCTCTAACTTCACATGTCCTTCCTGAGACATATGAAGCCAGAGAAAATGGTAGCAGCCCCCCTAAGTAAATTCTGCTGGTGGAAACAGTGTGGTAGGGCCCCCTCCTCCCCCATCACAGCACTCTGGAACCTAATGAAGCCCAAAGGTAGGTGAAAACCCCCCACTTTGTATGAGTTGTGACATGTGACAGCAAATTAGTCGAGGCACCCATGTCTCGACTGGTGTCATTTGTAACATCTAGCTTGGTTCTGAGAGATTTCAAAAGGATATTAACATGGAACAGTCAGCTGATATATTCCTTCCTTGGCCAAGGTACAGCAGTGTCAATGTTCCACAGGACATTTTGGAAGTATGACCTAAGTCTCAGAAACACGAGTCTCAGAAAGACTCTGTGTCATCATAAGCAAAGCTACATCCCTCTAAATCAATGGGTTTAGAAGGATGTAAGTCTGATTAGGATTGCACTGTAAACTGTGATGTGGGGAACAGCCCAAAGAAAGCATTAACAAATCGAGTTCTTATCCAAACGTCACCCGTCTTATCTCCATGAAGTACAGGGACCTTAATCTAAATGCGCATCAATGTAGCAGAGCGAAAACGCTGGCTCTTAGGTATGTTCTGTACTGAAGACGTTTCAGATCCTATTTCTCAATTCGATTGAGCGTTTCCATGTTATTTAATGGCTTTCAGCTTTTAGAACAGCCTTCCCTTCCTCCTCATGCAATACCATGTCTGACTTGATAGCCTTAGGAATGCTCCTTTGGGGGGGGGGGAGAGAAGAAATCAAATTAGCAAAAATCTCAGGTCCTATGTAATGAAATTTCTCTTGTGCCTTCAGATATCAAAAGTTATTTGTTCTCCATATACAGCCAGATCTTTTTATTGAGTTGTCACTGTTCCAAAAGATGCATTTATACAGGAGATTATGTCATTAAAAATGCATGCTCTCATTCCAGGCTACAGCAACAGCTCTCTTCCAGAAATGTGAATCCTCAAGAGGAGGCTGAAGGGTGAAGTGCAGGAAATCATGTTTAAAACAGAGGAAGTTTTTGTTGAGCTGATGGAAGCACACATACGCATCTGCGCATACCCACGCCCACCTGCCCACACATGTACACACAGAGAATCAGAAGAATTTTCCAGGGATTTAGAAAAGGAAACACACTGTATCCGATACCAGCCCAACCTGTGGCCCATCCAGCAAAATGTAGCCTATCTGCTGCCCCTGTTTTCATAGTTGCAAGCAAAATTAACTTTATTGATTCCCTATCAGGATGTCATACATGGAAGATGAGCAGCCTTCGCGTTGGTGCATCCTTAGACATTCTGTTGCCATTTTCTCTTTAAGAAGGCCTGTAGAAACAAGTGTGGGATGTCTGAGGTTTCTCCTTTGGAGGTGAGGCCCTACACTTGAATAGGTCCCTTGCATACATAATGTAGTCTTAGGAAATAAAGGACTTGTTCATTTTAACTATTTCTTAGCCATTTATTTTGTACTTTTTTATCCTGTCCATCCTTCATGGAGCGAAGGACAGCATACATTGGTCTCCCCTCTTCCATTTCATATTCACAACAACCCTGTTAGGTAGGGTAGACAGATAGAGTGTGACTGGCCCCAGGTCACCCAATACATTTCCTGGCACAGGGCAGATTTGGTGCCCCCAGGTCCTAGTGCAGCACTTTAACCACTACACCAACCTGGTACATCAGGTTCACAAACAGAAGCGCTATGGGTTGTAGTTTTACGATCACTGATTTTATTACGATTGTATTACCATTGCTGGAGGGGAAAAGTCCTTCCCCTTTAATGGAAGCTTAATGGGATGTTAATTACTAGGCAATGTTATTTACATCTGTACCATGAAAAGTTTCCACTGCCCATTCCATATGTTAAGCCTCTGTTAAAAGGGCAAGGCATTTCTTCTCCAGGTTGTTGGCAAGGTTAGCCTGAGCCCCATCCAGAAAGTCACCAGGTGAATCTCAAGGGAGGTGGGAGGGGAGATACCACAGCCATTGTATCACCAAGTGCCAACCCAGTATGTATATCTTATTCTATTAATATATTTATATATTAATATATTTATCATCTGTTAACATGATTTTCTTGTAAATCACACATTTAATTTATTGCCTTTTTTCTTTGTTTATATACTTATTTTGTTGGTACTACAAAGCACTGTTAGGCATGTTGAAAGAGCAACACGGAAGTATGTTAACTGAATAGGACGAAATAAAGAAAAGATGGGAACAATCCACTGAAGAACTATACAGAAGAGATGAAGGGACTGGATAGAGAAATGCCAGATATTCAAGCTGGATTCAGGAAAGGAAGAGGCATATTGCAAATTTACGTTGGTTACTGGAGCACACAAGAAAATTTCAGGAAAAAATCCGCTTGTTTCAGATAGGCACCATAACCTTACTTACCAGGTGGTTAGATTTGGCTGGCTTGCTGCAAGGCATAGGAAAACTCTAATAGCTCAAGTAGTGGATTGTTGAGATTTCAAACTTTTTTACTAGACACTGTAGTATTCTACTGTTTTTTGAATGATTTTATCATGAGGCATTGCTCAAACTATATTGTGAATGATTTTATTGTATTGCCCCAATGAGGCATTTTATTGTCTGTGATTTACGTTCTGGTCATAGACCGTGAATAAAACCTTCTTCTATTTAAAAAAAAATCATTGGACTTGGAAGCACAGAAGTAGAGATGGGCACAAACTGGCTCATGAACAAAAGTTCGCCGTGAATTTTGGGTGGTTCATGGTTCATGAAGCAATGTTTGCAAACTGAAGAGCCACCATGAACTGCCACAAATTTTAAGACAGTTCATGAACAGCAGAAAGCAGGGGTTTAAATGGCTTTCTGTTCTTCATGAAAAACAGCTGAGAGCCATTTAAACCCCTGCTTTCTGCTACCCACCAAAACCCACAGGGAGCAGAAAGCAGGGGTGACAAACTGATATCAACTGGTTCGGTTTGTAAACCAACATACTGGTTCATGGTTCAGTTCATGGTTCAGCCACAAACCAAACAGCAAAAATGCGGTTTGTGCCCATCCCTACACAGAAGTATCCCTGATCCTCCACAGTTCCCAGTTAAGAGGAAAATGCTGTTCAAACAAATTACAAAGATGACCTGACTCCAATGGTAACAAGAGGGGGAAAATTTACTTACAAAACTAGAAGCACTGTTGGGAAAGGCAATGCCTAGTGTACAAAGAAGAAGAGATGAAGACCCTGACAGGGGCAGCAAGAAGACAATTATGTAGGATAGTGAGGTCACCACCTTCTATTTCCTGTTAAGTGTTATTCCTTGTCTGTCTCCAGATTGCTATTCTTAGGGCAATTTCCTCTTCTCAGAAGTCCTGCATTCAGTTACTCTCTCTCAGCTAGAGATGTAGTTACAAACCTCTCTCTCTCTCTCCTCTTTCCTTTCTAAATAAACCTTTATTTATTCTTTAATCAGGTTGCGTAGTGTTGCTGTGTTAATTACTCTGTCAATGAGCACATTTTACATGACATAATTCCTGTAGGGACAGGGGGGGGGGACTTAACCCTAAAACCTGGGATCCAGAACCTAAAAAGGTAAGTCAAACAGAATAGAGGGCCAACAATAAAAACTTAATTTATATAGTATGAAAAGATACATGTATTTATTAACAAAGAATTAAAAAGCATATAAGGGCCCAATCACACCTCATGCAAAGATGCCAAAATTTAGCACACAAGGGCCAATGGACTTGATCTTACACTATAATGTAGAGTATTATTAAGCTGTCTATTAGCCTCCATAATATAGTCTGTTCTATCCCATATAACCAAAGCACCCCCCTTGTCTGCCGGGGATAGAACAGACTATATTATGGAGGCTAATAGCTTAATAATACTCTACATTATAGTGTAAGGTCAAGTCCATTGGCCCTTGTATGCTAAATTTTGGCATAATTCCTGTAGGTACATTTAATTTATGGTGAACAGATTAACTTCAATAGGGTAACTTGATACAGCTCCAAGCCCAGGTAAGAGTGAAAAGGTGTCCAATACAGAGGTCATTTCGGGGGGGAACGCGGGGGAACGCAGTTCCCCCGGGTGAGGTGCAGGGGGCGGGGCACATGATGAAGCCCTGCCCCCTGCTTCCGGCCGCCCCGCTTCCAGCCCTCATTCAGCCAGGAGGAGGCAGGAGAAGAGGGAGGGTAAGTTGCTTCCTCCCCACCTCTCCCCACCCCTGCCTGCCTGGGGCCAGGGAGGGCCTTGGCGGGGCTTCCTCGCACTCCCGCTGGCCTTGCAGGTCCACCGCCGGGCCCCTGATGTCAGAGGGTGTGGCATATGCTAATGAGTTATGCTAATGAGTTCCCCTAGCTCTTTTTCTATGAAATGACCCCTGGTCCAATATAACATGAAACAGAAGGCAAGCAATGGTCAAAGAGGCTCACCATCTAACTGATGAGAGGGTGCGGCCAACTGCCAAGTGTACCCTAGTGAGACTGTGGTAGGGCCCTTTCCGTCCCAGATCCTCTTGCATGCAGAGTTACAGTATCCAACAAACGGAGTGGTCTGAGCATGTAACATGTTCTGTTTTTAACTTTTTCACCAAAACCTATCACCATTGCAAAGAGTTGCATGAAAATATTCAATAGCCTGTTAATTACAGGGACATGCATGATTGATTTGTCACATGAATATACAGGAAGAAAAACATTTAGAGACAACATCATCTGTTTCATGGAGTGACACACTTTAGGTTTTTCTCACTCTTGCAGATATATCATCCATACTTCTGTCTTTTACTTTTAACAGATAGTTTATATGAATAAACAGGTTCTGAAAAGCCTAAACTCTCCCAGTTTCTTGCTTGACTGTTGGCTGCCCTGTGCTGTTAAAGCAAGTAAATACTGTGGTGTCAGAGCACAGCAACCAATGGGATCAAGGGAAGTGAGGCAAAAAGGAAAACCACAAGACTGCAAGAGTGAAAATTTAGAGGATAAAGAGGATATGTTGGCTATTAAATGCTAATAGTTGTTCTGAAGCTAGGGTTTCTTCAAATGCAGAAGTTTTCCCATGTGCTACAACAAGTTTGAGAACAATGTCACTTTCCTTTATAAACTGGTTACCAAAGCATAACATCACTGCCTCTGAATGAGTTTTGTCCACTTTTCATGGCTGCTATAGGTGGAGTATCTGCAGGTTGTTCATGAATACAAATCCTGTACTTTAGAATGCAAACACTACAGGTTGCCAAGCATTTACATTTTAAAAATTGTGCCCACCTAATGAATTGCAGGTGCCACAAACTTTTATAATCCCTGAAGTGTGCTACCACTTCTGAGGTGTGTGGTAGAGCACTTGGTACTCCATAAATTATCAACTGATAATGATATTCATACCGTTGAACAAAGAAGAAAATACTCTGTTAACAGCAGACTTCTTCCCAAATGTGATGCTGAGATTTTACATGACATACACTACCCCAAAAGCCTGATGGCTTTCTGCTTGAAGCTTCCAGATCTATTTTAGGCTCAGATCTCCATGGTCAGACCTGACATGAATGCTTATGGCTATCCAGGGGGATTGCTTGTCACAGTCTCCAGAGCCCAGTTAAAGTCATAACACTGGCAAAAGTATATGCTTGGATCATGGTACAAAACACTTACAAATGAGATGCTGCTGTTACATTTTAAAAACAACTTTGTGATTACATTTGAGCACCAAGACAAAATGGTTTGGGAAACATATGCCAGTATTTATAAATTTATTTCATTTGTATATTTTATCAATCCCAGCAAGAGAGTTCCAGGGCTTCACCTGTACAAGGCTTCAATCCAGTGAATGCAAATAGCACAGAGATTGAGAAATAGATCTCTTCCTGTGGTTTCTTTGCTTACTCTGGATCCTCCTGAGCCACATCCCAAGCAGGGTTCCAGCTAAGGTGTGCCAGCCTGCACTGGTGCACTGATCCCCCCCCCCCCAGCATAGGGCTTTTTAGCTCAGCACAGGGGTGATGAAAGACTCGGGAATCGATTCTAGGAATGAGCACAAACAGGGGAAATTGAAAGGGTTCCCGTTTATCCAGCTTCTGAAGGTGGCACGTGAACCCAGAAGTGGGTACACGCGGGCAACTGTATGTGTGTGGTAGGGAGGGTTGGGTCATGTTGAAGGCCATGGGGGGGCTGAGGGGGACCTCGCTCTTTCTTTTTTCTTCCTTTCACTCCTCTTTCCCATCTGTTTGCTTTCTTTCTACCTCTCCCCTCCCTCTCTCCCTCCCTCCTTCCTTTTTTTTAAAAAAAGGTTAGCGCACAAATTTAATCCTAGTAGGTCTTTTGGCTCATGGAGTAGACTTTTGGCTCATGAGGTTCCACCGCTTAAAGGGAACATTGGAAGCTATTCCTGAAAATTGCTTGACCCTTAGAAGAGGCTTTTCAGGCGTCCTTTAGTGAAGTGCAGAAGGTAAGGAAACTGATAGAGATCCAGTCCTCAACCTCTACCCCATTTGCAGTTCTTCTGGATTCAGGTCACACTCTTCTCCCTCCTTTTCATCTTCACAACATCCTTGTACGGAAGTTTAAGACTGAAATGTCTTAGTTTCTTGGCTGAATCGGAATTTGAATCCAGGCCCTGGCTGATGTCAAAAACACATTGCCATTGTACCATACTGTCTCTACAGACATTTTCTTTATGTAAACATCTCCATGATAGGGTGTCAAAGAGGGTAACAGGATGCTTCAATGCTTAGGATGCTCCTTAGCTCTAATAAGGTCCTTTTTAATCTAATAGCTTTCATCATACGATCACCACTTCAAGGTCAATTAATGTTAATGTGTTGCCAGCAGTAACAAAATAAGAAAATATTCCTCTGTTGATACGTCCTGTCTCTGTAGAAGACAGGGAAAGTACACAACCATGGGTATGTTGTGAAAAATGGCACTCATCACAAAGGTTGCAGCATTTCTGATCAGTATAAATCAATACAAAACTCACTTGTCAGAAAAATGCCTTGCCTATGATGGTCACTCAAGATTAGTTTCCGTCTTTGTCTAAAGGTATCCTGAGTAGTACTGCCTTATTGGTACCTGAAGTAAGTTTGCTTGAGAAGAGCATAGTGACAATTGTTTGTTTCATCAACACAGGAATTTGCAGGTGTGGAGCCTGTTAGGGAATGTGACTGTGCAACCATCTCAGTGTGAAATACGGAGAAATAAATGCCCTGCTCATTGTATTACTGCTGATTCATTCCCTTACCTGGCTAACCCTCAAAGATCTTTAAGTCAACCTGAGAAAGTACCAGGCTAAGAAATTTCTCTAGTGTTGGCCAAGGGAGGAATGTGCACTTGGGCCTTTAGCAACAAAGCATACAGGATCTCTGTTAATCACTCTTAGCATCCCACAATTAAGAAAGATACAATTACACATCAGTCTCCAATTCTAACATATTTATCTGCCTCACTGTGTTTTCCCCCTGGAATTGAATCCAAACAAATGGTGACCATATAAACTTAGCTTATTCCGGTTTGCTTCTCATGTCTGTTAAAGCATCTTCATTATGTTGTATACTAATTTGCTGTTCACCCTCTATCTATATATATGGACTGATGACTTCCATTTCAATGTGTCTGAAGAAGTGTGCTTCGCACACAAAAGCTCGCACCTTGAATAAAACTTTGTTGGTCTTAAAGGTGCCATTGGACCCCAACTTGGTTCCAATGTCCAGTTCACTAAGCTATGTTTATGGCATAGAAGCTGCAGCGATGATGTTGCACCCCAGAGGTGTGAAAGATCTCTTGCAGACCATGGACAGAGCTTCCTTGTAATGTAGCTGCCAGCAGAGCCAGGATTATCCCTTTTTAAAAGACCCACCTTAAACAAATGGTGCGTGAATGAATGGGTTCTGACAATTCTGCGGATCTGGCACAGCATCTTTCTCCTGCCGGAGCAGACTTCCCTGAGCCCAGGGCTTTTTCCTGTGATGCTGTCTTCCTAACAATCTGGTCTTTCACGAAGCAAGCCCTCTCTGTTCTCACTGTGTAAGCCTTGGAATTAATTGTCTCATACAAAATAGGATACCTGAGAATAATCTCTCCTTGTATTGCCCTCCCAGACTATTGCTGCTCTGCTGGGCAGCCCGTTTAGTGACTGGATTTACATTTTACTCTTCAGTAGTCCAACAACAAAGTGACAATACACATTGTGTTTTGCAAAATAAATAAGAACAAGAATAATCACGCCATGCTGGGTTTCTCCCCCCCCATCTTTATTTGCATGTCTCATTGTGTTTTAAATTTATTCCTATTTTCCATTGAGGTATAATAAAGCCAGCAGATCAGCACTAAAAAAAAACCCTTGGACTAAAATGTGATTTTTAAAAAGAAATGGAAACAAAATAAGGAATAAAATATAATTGTGCTTCCAGCACCAAGTCCCTGCAGCAGCAACCTGGATTTTTTAATGTTAAAAAACAGAATCCACATTAGTTAGCCAGTCGGGGATGAAATTGTCTGACATGTTTCAGGCATGATCTTAGGAAAGTTAAGTTCTTGTAAGTGCCACTGATGTCCATGAGGGAGTTAAGCATGAATTTCTCCCCCTGAAATCAATGGGCTTAAAAGTAATCAACTCTGGATGGATCCTTCTCTGGGAAATGAAAGAGGATTTCTATAGTATCACATTGTATAGCTTATATAAATCAATGACTGGCAGGTATTTTACTGTAACTGAATTTTCAGGTTAATATCTATAAGGTATTGGCTTATATCAAATAACCTACATACCTTGGTCAAACAAATAGTGTCCCAGTGTTCTGATTCTTGGTGGTGGAAAGTGCTGTCAAGTCGCAGCTGACTTATGGCGACCGCATAGGGTTTTCAAGGCAAGAGACATTCAGAGGTGGTTTGCCATTGCCTGCCTCTGCATAGAAACCCTGGACTTCCTTGGTGGTCTCCCATCCAAATATTAACCAGGGCTGACCCTGCTTTGCTCCAAGATCTGGTGAGATCAGGGTAGCCTGGCCCACCCAGGTCAGGGAATCTTAGCTTCTATTTAAACACATTACTGAGGCAACCAGCTTCCTCATGCAACTTTGCACAGGCTTGGTGTCTCGTTTATACGGTGCTGCAACCCCTGCACATGAGCTGTGCTTGCTCACTCATGGCGAGTATGTATCTCTGGTGTGCAAAGCCAGCTCTCATAGGAGACACCAAGCCCAGTACAGTCACATGGGTAGCTCTGTTTCTTCACCACCATCCTGTTTAAATCAGGCCAAAGTGTGGAGTCTTGAAATGACAGGTTAGGTGAAGTACCTCTTTCGGTGCACCTCTCGTCGTGCATTGTTTATGGGCAGAACTCGGCAGAAACGTCTTTATCTGACAGGAAGCGGGTGGAAATGACACAAAATGAACAAAAACAATTTTGACAGGCTAATAGATATATTTGTTGGCATGGGAGATTGGCATTAGCATTTTGTGATGATCGCTATTTACTGGGGAAAAAATGGATCGTTTTCTTTGTGTGCCTTTGCTCACTGAAAGAACCAGTCTATTCCGGATGGAGAGAGAGAGGGAAAATGTGCTAATGAGGAGACCTGTTAATGGGCTTCTCAAGATAACATTAATAACTTCCCTAGGGATGTTCCATAGCTCAGGACATAGAAATTAGGGAATATTACATGTTAACAGAAGCACTACTGAAATATAGGGATGTTTTCATTTTGCAGGCTTTAGGAATGGGGGATATTTGCCAAATTTTGAAGCAGGAGGTGGTTCAGGTGCTGCTTACTCCAGGATGTAATACACTTCAAAAATAGCCAGTTGTCTGCGCCAAACATGAAACCACTCAGAACTCATTCAGTTTTCAATTTTATGGTATTTATAGTCACTAATTCCTGACACAGTTGTGAATCAGAAGGGTGGAGGGTTATTAAACCTACAAAAGAGTATATCCACAGGTGAATAGTTTTGGTTGCCTAGACATATCTGGAAGTTCAGTCATTAGTCCGAACATTTTTTACATGCTTGATGTGTAACTGTCGAAAACAGGAAGGTCGACATCCTTTCCTGATAAATGCTATGTTGGTGAAGTGCATCATCAGGCTGCCACAGTAAATATGTCAATTGGTGCTTGAGTGGCCATTTTATTTGCCATTTAGATTTGATACCTGTCTTGCATTATCAGATTACCATATGTCCTTAATTTTATCCTTGGAACAAATTTCTAACCTGAGAATCGTGACTACCTCAGTGAGGTTAATGAGTAAATTGGCATTTGAACCTGAGTCTTCCCAATTCCAGTCAGCTGTGTCAGCCATTGCACCGCACTAGAACTAGTTGTGGTGATCACAACTATGAGACACCCATTTATCAGCGCCAATGGTGTGGACTTCAGCAATTTTCACACCACATCATCCTGAACCTAGACCAGTCCACATAGCAGGTCCATTTTCCTGAAACCATGGTACAAGCACATGATGGACTACTAAGGACCCCTTTATTTCAACCTCCCCACCTCTACACATATCTACATGTTTTCAGCAACCACCCTGAGCACAGCATACACTCAATTGTTTAGAACTACATTTGCTCCTGTTCTTCTACAATAATTCTCACTTAAAGGGTTGGGGTCACATAGGGTTGCCAAATTGCTACTGATCTCAGTAACGTGCACCATAATGTGAAACAGATTGATAAAGCCAAACTGGTGCCCAAATAAAACCTACTACAGGGTCCCAGCATGGTGACAATGGGAACCATGCTACCCACTGATATCTTTCTTGGAGCCCTCCAAGTGTCTTTAGAAAGTGGGTTGGACAGGCTGGGGCTTTTGCCCAGCAAGGCTTCTGATTGGCCATTGGAGATTTGATTAGCTGTGCAGATTTCCAAAAAACATTGCTTTGGCAGCAGCACAACACAAGGAGCTCCACTGTGTGACTGAGGGTAAGCTGCAGCATCTATTTTGTGGCTGTCTCCACCTTCTGTGGCAGTCATTTTGTGGCTGCATCCATCACATTGTCAGAATTCCAAAGACACTTGCAGGCACAAAAAGATCAGAGACCCCTGACCTACTGTAAGACAGGCTCAAAAGAAATAATAGCAGAACACCACTGGTTTGTCAGCTACAGCGCCCAGCTCAAACCAGTCCAATGTATCATTTTCTTTACAGTCCATCATAGATAATGATATCTGTGTCTCACAGGCCTTGAATGGTAGTCCTTATCTTGCCATTGTACATCCACGATATCCTCTGTTTTCTTTAAAGGATAATCAAGCCAGTCCTGACGTAAAAGAGTAAATGGACATAAATCTAACATTAAAATTGCAGTATTTGGCAACCAAAGGGAGGACAGTACAGTCAACCAGTATACTCTTGTCCTGACTGCAGAGTCACCATCCTGAGGTCAGAAAACAAAGAGAGAGTCCAAAGTAAAATTGAATTAAAATTCAGGATTTGGGATTTTTGTGTCATTATAACCAGGGCTATTTTTGGGCAGGAACGCACAGGAACAGAGTTCCGGCTGGCTCCCAAGTTGGCCACACCCAGCAGGAACTCATTAGCATAATAGGCCACACCCAACAGCAGAAACTCATTAGGATTGGCTAAAATTAGGGGTGTGTGGCCTAACATGCAAAGGAGTTGCTGCTACAAAAAAAGCCCTGGTTTGACAACAAACAAGGTAAACAGAATAAGAAGCAAAAGGTGGGTGTGGCTGGATGACCACACTTCTGGTAACATGGGAATGCGGCCTAATATGCTAATGAGTGGTGCAGTCAGGGGGTGTGGCCTAATATGCTAATGAGCTTCTGCTGCTGGATGTGGCCTATTATGCTAATGAGTTCTTGCTGGACTTTTTCTACAAAAAAAGCCCTGATTATAACTATGTCTCAACAAGACCTATGATTCCCCACCCATAACAGGTGTTAATTATATTAGCAATACTAATGACTGGAATTGGTATTTTTCCTGATTAGATCTGAATTTTACATAACATGCTATACTCTGACTAATCAAATATCTCAGTGATCTCTATGATGTCCAAAACATTCTCAAGGGGGGGGCACCCAGAACTAGGTATATGTTTCTGCAAATCTGATTTTTAAAAAATTGGATGTTGGATCCCACTCTCTAAAGTAGCTAATGATCATGCACACGCAGACATGATGGGAGGGGGAACCCATGGTAAGTAATCGATGGAGGAAGTGACCAGGGATGGTGAAGAGCTGGATGAGTGGGCAGTTGTACAAGGGTCTCAGATGATTACACGGATTGAGAAGGTGAACTGAGTAACTGGGTGAGTTGGGAAAGAGAAGAAACCCTAAGCAGTAGATTTAGGACATGGGGGCGCAACCATGAAGATCAGGTAGGCTGGGGATAAGTGGCAAGCCTGGAAATTGGATGGTAATTTTGAGAAGGAAGCAGAGACTGGGGGTACAGTAGGATTTGCCTTCCTGACAAGCCTTTTTGGGTCCTCTTCTTGCACTTTTGCATGCATAATCTCAGCAATCCCTTTAATAGTACAGTAAAGGAGGACCGTATTGTTAATGTCCATACTGCAGGTGGGCAGGATAAGAGAATAGTAGGCTACTTCAGGCCACGTAGTAAATTCATGGCTGAGGTAGGGTTTCAGCCAGTGTCTTCATGCTCTATGCCTTATACTACTCTAGCTGTGGTACAGACTACTGAAGTCACAAGGGATTAGGCCCAGCAGAGGTTTTCTACTAGTGGAAGGATGGCAGTTTCCCCCAGTTTCTCCCTCCCACTGCAGAGACCACCAGTTTGCTCCTGTAGGACATGTCTCTCAAAAAAGTATTTCAGGGAGATGAATGGGATGCAGCAGGAAGGGCAAGTTTGGTAGGTTTCATTCCACAAATGGGAGTGCCTTGTGTCAGTAAAAACTATCACTGGGATCAATGTTCCCTCTAAGCTGTGGAGTCGTGTGACCAAAAATTCTACTTTGTGAGCTACCAGCATTAAGCTTGTGAGCGAGTGATTTGGCTACTGCATTAAGCTTGTGAGCGAGTGATTTGGCATAAATTAGTTTGCTCTGGAGCCATCCTTCCTAAGACAAAAATGTGTGAGCCGGAGGCTAAAAAACTGTGAGCTAGCTCACACTAACTCAGCTTAGAGAAAACATTGACTGGGATCCAACCCATTGGTTTCTGCCCTAAATGTAAAGACATAAAGATCTTGTTGATCTTTAAAGTATTACTGGACTAGAATCTTGCTATTTTACTCCTGACCACCATGGCTACCCACCTAAAACTATCTTCATAGCAGGCACCATATTCAGCCACATGGAGTGGAAATCCATCAACTTCATGAAAAAACTTGCACAGGTGTCTGACAAAGGAAGCTTTGACTCTCTCTCATACCTTGGAAATCTTGTTCATCTTCAAAGTGCTATTGGACTTGATTCTTACTCTTTTACTGCAAACCAGCTGGCAGATAGGTCAGCTGCTCACCTGAAATCATCTTCATAGAAGGTGCTTCGAGTGGAAATCCATCAACCTCATGAAAAAATGCACACAGGCAGGGCTATTTTGGGGCAGGAACGCAAAGGAATGGAGTTCCAGCTGGCTCCTGAGTTGGCTACACCCAGCAGGAACTCATTAGCATAATAGGCCACACCCAACAGCAGAAACTCATTAGGATTGGCTACATTAGGGGTGTGTGGCCTAACATGCAAAGGAGTTCCTCCTACAAAAAGCCCTGGGTTTTGACAACAAACAAGGTAAACAGAATAACAAGCAAAAGGTGGGTGTGGCTGGATGGCTTTTTCTACAAAAAAAGCCCTGCACACAGGTATCTGACAAAGGGAACTTTGACTCTTGAAAGCTTACACCCTGGAAATGTGGGTCTTTAAGGTGCTATTGGACTGGGAAAGGGCTTATTAGAAAACCATGAATCATTTGACCATACATAGTACTTTATACCTTAATGCATTCCCACACTTCCTTGCATTGTGAATAAGAAATTTTAGGGATATATCTCAACATATGGTTTTCACCTGGAGAAAAACTTATCTCTATAGGTCCTGGTTATTACTTTACTTTGCCTTCAGAACAAACTTCACTTAAAGGTTATAGGAACATTCTGATCTGCTTCTACAGTCCGGGTCTTGTCATAAACAAGGTGTTTACTGTCTGCCTTCCTGATGAATTGCCCCCCTCCAGGCAATTCTTGAATCATCCCCACAAAAGATGTGTCACTTGTTCACTTCTAGTGTCTCCTATAAATACCGAATAATGAAGAATGGAAATGGAAAGGGGGGGGACTAAAGGTGAGAAAGAAGAGTGAGGAAACAAACATAAGGACACAGAAATTTGTAGCTGGAAGGCAGATAAGAAATGATCAAAATTCTAATTCTCAGTTCTAAATACCCAGCCATCAGACCTTCTTCAGTTCTTAATCATAGAATCATAGAGTTGGTAGGGGCCATACAGACTATCTACTCCAACCCCCTGCCCAATACAGGACCAGCCTAAAGCATCTCTGACAAATATTCGTCCAGCCTCTTCTTGAAAGCTGTCAGTGAAGGGGAGCCAACCACCTCCCTAGGCAGCTGATTCCACCTTTGAACCACTCTGACCGTGAAAAAGTGTTTTCT
>NW_015161968.1:544340-557348 GCF_001447785.1 Gekko japonicus
GTATCGTCAGCAAATTTAATGAGTAGCCTTTCTAGCCCGGGGCGGCAGGGTGTAGACTTTCCAATTTCCCGGGGGGGGGGCTGGGGCTGGCCAGAGGCATTGCTGTGCTAGGAGCAAGGGTGGCCCCCGTGGGAGGCTGAGCACCTTCCTGAAAATTTCGGCGGGGGCTGATGCCCCGCCGCCCCCACGAAGATTACGCCTATCCATATCATTGATAAAAATATTGAAAAGTACCAGGCCCAAAACCAAGCCCTGCGGCACCCTGCTGGACACCTCCCTCCAATCTGATGAAACGCCATTGACCACCACTCTTTGGGTGAGGTCCTCTAACCAATTCCCTACCCACCGAACTGTCCTATAGTCCAGTCCACAGTCTTCCAGTTTGCCCATCAGAATGTCATGGGGAACCTTATCAAAAGCCGCCACCTGGGCCTCCATCGTTAGGGTAGAGTCCAGAAGCACACCCAAGCTCCTAACCTCCTAAGCTGGCACCAACGGTGCCTCTTGGAGGGCAGGATGCTTTCTTTGCTTGCTTGATATTTGTATATGCAAAATCTTTGTTTCTGTTGGGCCTGAAACTGAAAACATCAAAATATATATACACACACAGAAACACAAAACATGCCATTCTTGGTCACTTCTGATTATGCCAAAAGCAGGAAATGCTAAAAATATTTTTGACAAGCTTGCAATGTTCCCAAACTCAGATCCAGTGCGCTGAGCAACTGAACGGGGTGTTTCGGTAACACTTCTTCTCTTTTTATGTTGTTGTCCATTTCAGAAAGAATCCTAAAATTGAATTTTAAGAACAATGCAAGCAGATTCTTCTTCAACGCAGTAGTCTCATGTACAGTCAGAATGTTGGCGTGCACCAGTTTTTGTTCTTGGATTCCTTTTTAGGTTTTACACATTTTATTCCTGTTCTTGCTTTGTATTATCAGGTGGGTTTACGTGCTTTATTTGTTTCCATTGGTTTCCAGGGAATAAATATTTCTGGTTCTAACTCCCCCCCATCCCCAGTTGGAATGACATTCTCATGGATTGTACCCCTCACTGCCAGCAGATAGGAGGAAGCATTCCTGATTTAGAAGCAATTAAAATTCTCGGTTGCGGAGGTGAAAGAGGCATACGTTTAGCATCTTAAGAAAAGAAGATGGGCATAAAATAATGAAAAGTGATCAGTCTTTGTGGGTGATAGTCCACCCATTCACAGCAAAAGTGGGTGGTGATGTTTTCTGTTATCTGCCTTCTTTTTTCTGGTGCCCAGAGGGCGCGGGGAACTAAACCCTGATGCCTCCTACACTTTACTGCCTTCTGATGCTTCAAGCATTTCCCCCCATTCCAGCTCTGATACCAAACGGGGGGGGGGGGGGGGAGGGGAGTCAAAAGAAATCCAGCCAGTGAAATAAAGCAGGTTGCAGGATTCGCTCCCTTTGCCTCCATGCGCTCCATTTTTCTTTAAAAGTATATTCTCACATTCTTTATGCAGAAGTGGGAGGTCATTGCCTGTTTAATTTCCATGCTGGAGATCGCAGCAGTGGTTCAGTTTCCTTGAGGGAAGTGGCTCCATAGCCCAGATCCATCTCTTCAGCCTCCTTGGCTGCTTTCAAATGAAATTGAAGATGTCACGAGTTATCAAGTCCTCATCGGTGATCTTTCACATCCTCTCTGATCTCTCTCTGTGTGCATGTTTCTCTGTTAGCAATTGCAGGGCCCATTGAGAGAAGATAGCATGGCTGATGCTGCCGATTGCTAGAGCAGGGAGCATAGCATTGGCCAGCCTCTATCCCTCCTCCAGTCTGCAATGTTGCCTGCTTGTAGGTCAGTGAATGCTAACAAAACATTTCCCACTATCTGTCTTGGGGCAGAACTGGACAGGGACAGCATAGAATCTGATGTATTGCACAGAATCTGCAAAATGGAGACCTACCTGCCAGCATATGAAAAAGTAGGATCTCTGATGACGTGGTGTCTGCCTACGCATCTACAACTGGTATGCATGTAGACTGTGTACATCCCCTCTGTGCGAAAGAAAGGAGACAGGAAACACTGTGGTGAGGGGCTTTAAGGATGAGTAGGCTGATGAAGCTTTGGCACTGGCTCTTTAAAATGAAAGCCATCGTTTTCAAGACCCAGAAGGCATAACAAGCTGTGTCCTGGAGAGGAGAATGAAGCATGTCGAGAGCGGAAGAGTGTGCTGTGCTTAGAGAACTTGCTCCCTTGTGAATTCTGCACTGGGAAGGACTATCGGGCTCCTGGTCTAAACTCATTATAGCAGCTGTGTAGTCGGATGCTCTCAGGGGAAAGCCGTTGCAAAGAAAGCTTCCGTTATCCTTGCCCATTTGGAAAGTGTGGTCCCCCCCCCCATGTTGTACCTAAAGGAAATGTTAGTCCTTTTTGTATACTAAGTCCACTGTACTGATTTGGAATTTTAACAGATGCAAATGTGTTACTTTTTGTTTGGTTGCATGCAGACCAGGGAGGCGGGTGGGAATGACAACTGAGAAGTATTGAAGAAACTGGCAATTCAATTTCACATTTAGAGGGCATTTTATGCGGTATACAATCAGATTGAAAAATGGGTAGGAGTTTCACAATGACTCTGAATAGATTTTTTTCTAGGTTTGGTCATGATTTTAAAAACCAAGCCACGTGTTTCTGAAAGAAATAGGATATGTTGAAGATACTGTTGCATGTGCCCACTTCTACACAAGTCACAATGGCTAACACATACCTGGGTAGGTTGCCTTTGGAGGAGAGAGCATATAGTATTTTGTAGTATTTTATTTATTTTGTGTTTTATCTACAAAAATACAGAAAGGCACTCTGTCAGATCTGTGGCAGATCCGCTACCCAATATCAGATGAGACATTAGGAGCTTCAGCAAACTCCATTAATGTCTGACAGCTGCTTCCCCTGTCTCTTTTGACATAGAACTGGCCTTTTTCATGTACACGCACACCAGCCACTCCCTTCATCTGACAGGGAGCCCTCTCACCAACCCCAGTGGGCTGCTTGACCAGAGCCATGAAGACCTATTTCTACAATCATTAAGACACTTCACCATCCCTCTTGTCAGGTAGGACAGACTGACCCACAGTGATCAGATATCAAACCTGCAATGTGATATAACCTTTGGGGGAGAGGTAAAGTTCATGCAAAACAGTGTGTGTGTTTGGGGGTTGGATGCCTTTTCCAAATGGGTTATTTCCCTGGTTTAGATGCTACTGGGAAGCATTTTCTAAAAAAAACCCCATACACACACACTTCCCCATAGCATTGTGGCTCATTCTTGCACCTCCCAAGTTTCTCCCCGCTCTTCTCCAATCTTTCCCAAACCTGCTCTGATACTCAGTTTTGGGAAGGATCACAGCAAAGTCTGGATGGCTGTCTTGTGGGCAGGATTTTCCTGGTGCCACCCACAGGGCAGCCATTTTCCCTGCCCCTTTCCCCTCAGTGGCCATTTCTTCCGGTTACTGGGAGGCTTTTTTAAAGTATTTTTTTTCAATAAGGGATATAACAAGATGTGATAGAATGGTATAGCAATATGCCAGTTACTGTAGACACCAGCCCTGTGGTGATGTGGGGTATGGAAAAGTTACAGTAGAGACTAGAGCAGAGAAAATGCAGGGAAACTGTCATTTGAAACCCCATTGAACTGCATTCCATTGGGCAGCTGCAGCATCAATGAGGTTTCCAATGGAAAGTGTCACCATGTGGAACAGCCTGATACCTACTGTTTCTGCAAACTAGATAGGAGCTTCAAAGGCAAAAGGAATATGTAAAAGAAGACCAAACGGGCTTTATACCCAGAAGACAATTGACAGATAATATCCGCCGAACCCTCAGTATTATAGCTAATGGTAAAAATATCTCTTAAGAATCGCTAGTGCTGGCTCTTGATTTTGAGAAGGTGTTTGACTCGCTGGAAACTCGCTACTTACTATGCTTAATGAATAAGATGGGATTTGGACAGAACTTCCTGAGAGCACTACAGTCAATTTATGCACAAACTAGATCCAAAGTCAGAGTCAACAGGTGCAACTCAGAGTTCTTTTATCCATCTAGAGCAGTGTTGGCGAACCTACGGCACGCGTGCCAGGCGCGCGAGCAGAGAAAGTCCTCTGGAGTCCCCGCCCCCTGCCTTTCTCTGCCCGTGCGCCACACAGTGATCACACAGTGAGAGGAGCGAGTGCAGAGCAGCGGCTGTGGGAAATCGGTCACAGGGTTTTTGTCAGAATGAAATGGAAAAGGGGAGAATGCTGCCATAAATGTCTTGGAGGAGGAGCAGGATAAAATACAACAGGGAGATTTCATAGTTGTAGCAATCCATTTTAGGCCTTCGTTTGAGACTGGCTCAACCACAGCCTCTATTTTTATCATCTGGATCCAGGGCTCATTATGGAATGTAAACTGGAAAACAAATGCCTTTGCTCTGAGATCTTGTATACAACAAAGACCCTGTCCTGCTATTTTTTTTGCTGCAAGTACTGTAGTAATAGAACACTATGCCTCCTTTCAACTACTTTGTTTCACTGGCAAACACTTCCTGTGACAGCTCTGCAATTCAACATCCCAAGCCCCTTGTGGTGGGCTTTTCAAGCTGCCATCTTTTCAGAGGATTGGGAGTTTCACCATCTCTCTATGAGGAAATAAATGTCTCCAACTAAAATAAATGGTGCCCAAGGTGTCAGGGTACCTCACCCTTCATTTCATCATTTCAATGCTACATTCAAATTTTGGGATGTCCCTTTTCTCTCTGAGGACTTCTGAATATCTCTGTCTGATAATGAGGAACTCTGAAGTCCCATGTGGAGTTTCTGATCTTGAACGTAGAGTTTCTGATCTTCCATTTTAAGTCATTCTAAGCTTCCATTTTGTAATAAATAGACCCCCTGTGGTTCTTCTCAACAGTAGTAAATCTCCACAATCATAGTGGCCAAGAATTCCAGCCCTGAGAAACGTTTTTGAACCCATGTGTAATTGGAAAAGATGTCATCCTCACAAAGAAGTTTTAATACATACACTCCAGACTTTAACAATGAACACATCGAATTGTAGCGTTGCCTCCTAATCAATCTGTAACACCATTTTGCGTAAAGTCATGTCAGTTGGGCTTTTTGTTACTTTACCTCCTGTGCTAAAGCTACAGTAAATACATATAAGCAGCCCCATGTATGACAAATAACTGCATTCAGACATCATACTGTTGGATTTTACAATTACAATTCCGCAGGGTTTGCAAGGCAGAGATGTTCCTCCAAGCATATGGTTGAGGACAGCAATGTTTTTTAAACAATTGTTTTTAACAGAAACTGACCTATTAACTGCTTTCTCACCCCCCATATTAATGTAAACTGGGGATTAGAAATTTTGCACTATGGTGCCATGTAGGTATTAGGTTTTATGGCTTTGTATTTTAGATAGTTTTAATGTAGTTGTATGAACCTGTACACTGCTCTGAGCCTGCTTGCAGGGAGGGCAGTATAGAAGCCTAATGACATAAATAGATAAAATAATTATTGACAGTAATTAGTTTAAACTGCACTTTATTGAACTAAACATTGATAGAGCAGCAGGTATTAAAACTACCCAGAATCCATTTGTTAATGCGAGTTTGTCTGCTGCCAGGAAGAGCCACCTGCAGTAGGAGAAGCAAGATTTTTGTGCATTCTGTGACAAAGGTTCTTTACCGTGGAGATGAACAAGCCATTATTAAGCTTGTTCGAACAATCCTTCATTCAAACAAATCAGCTAACCAGAGTTACTACACAGCAGGAGGTTGAATCCCACCTGAAATTTCCATTTGTGTAAGGGTGGCAATTTTAGCTGAGTCTATCTTCCTGCCTCAGATGACTGACCCCCCTTCCAGCTATTCAAGTGGGTCACCCTTTCTTCATGAACAGTTTTTCAGGAAGTATTTTGGGCTGCAGCAGAAAGGGGGTGCAGGCAACTTGTGCATCCACAGACGGGAATCCTTCAGTCCATGGAAAGTTTAGATGGAGCCAAGCTAGAATTCACAGCTCTGGCTAAGAATCCCAGGTTGTGGCCCTTTGTGGCAAAACCAGAATTAGTGGGGGAGGGATGCCAACATTTGGATGACACTCTAAACCCCAGATTACTCAGATTATAATCCACAGTTTATAAACCTGGATTGGCTGAGTGTGGTGGATGAGTGGACTGTAGTGGCTAAGATACTCATTACTAACCCTGTGATTGGTCACTGCTGGAGAAATCAAAACACAGACTACATCTGGAGTTTCTGGCTCTTTTGAAACTATGGGTGTCCTTGGAATTTTGAGAAAGAATAGGGGGCACCACCACAAAATGGCTCCCATAAGAGACTGGACCAATAACAAAATGGTTGTATT
Source organism: Gekko japonicus (assembly GCF_001447785.1). Taxonomy (NCBI): domain Eukaryota; kingdom Metazoa; phylum Chordata; class Lepidosauria; order Squamata; family Gekkonidae; genus Gekko; species Gekko japonicus. Next base: position 550,712 of record NW_015161968.1, read on the forward strand.
GGGGGCAATGCTCCCTCTAAGCTGTGAGCAAAAATTCTACTTTGTGAGCTACTGGCATTAAAGTTGTGAGTGAGCAATTTGGCTACTGCATAAATTAGTTTGCTCTGGAGCCCTCCTTCCCGAGCGAAGACAAAAATGTGTGAGCTGGAGGCTAAAAAACTGTGAGCTACCTCACACTAACTCAGCTTAGAGGGAACACTGCATGGGGGCAATCACAAAATGTTTGGATGCTTCAAGCCAAGTATGCTTCTATGAAGTGCGGGGAGCTATTCTAAATGGGTACTCCTTGCAGACCCAAATGACTAATGGGATCTTCTAAAGCATCTTCTGAAGCAATAAGTAGGAGGAGACCCAAAATTGTCTCTTTGCTTTAGGGAACAGGCACTCTGGGGGGGAAGCAAATGAGTGTCATGAAATACATCAGCACCTATGCCATGTTTGGATTCAGTGGTCTACAGCTACTGCAGAGGGAGTGGTTCATAAAAATTAAATGTCTCATCTGTTCTCACATGTTGTCCTAAAGAACATTTTTGGGCTTAGAAATGTTAAGTGATGATTATTTCCCTTAAGGAGAAGGTGATGGAATAACTGTAAGAGCAACAGTCTGTAGGATTGTGACAGCTGCCATTAAGTAAAATTGTTTCGGAGGCGCGCGGCGACGCCGACACGGATGGCCGCCTAAAACCGCCGCTCCGATCCCCCCCCCCTGTTACACTTTAAACTGGTTAAAAAAACGGCGAAATTGAACCTAAACATGGGGAAAAACGACGGAGTGAACACACAAAAAGGTACTGCTAAGCTCGGGAACAAGTGGCCCTCTCAGAAAGACGGTAAAACTGAAGCTAAAATAGCGGACGAGGAAACTGACAAAATGGCGGGCGGGAGAAGTCAGGCACAGCTGTCAAACTCAAACTTTAATTTTAACATTCAAGACTTGCCGAAACTGTTAGAGCAGATGGAAATTAGAATTAGTGATAAAATTCAAGCGTCCATTCTCCCGATCACAGCACAGCTTCAGGAGATACAAACAGCTTTAAAAGTAACCGCAAAAACGGCGGACACAGCTTTAAGAATGAGCTCCATAGCTAAAACGGACATAAGGGAACTAAGGCAATTTGAATCGCGTAGCAGAGATCGACTCATCAAAATTGAATCGGAACTCAGGAAATTTAACCTGAAGCTTAGGGGATTCCCGGAGGGGGCGGAGGAAAACACAAATGTCAATACGCTAATTCAAAACTGGCTTGGTACAATTTTCACGGAAAGCGAGGCAAGCTATCTGAGAGTCATTAAAGCCTTTAGACTCGGATCTCCCAGCAATCCGCATCGCAGAGTCCCAAGAGACATTTTGGTGCAGCTTCAAAATTGGGATCTCCGGCTGAAGCTTCTGGGGGAGGTCAAGAATAAAGGTTTTCTTCTCTTTAACAACAACCACATCTTAGTCTTCCCTGATCTGCCCCAGGAAGCTCTTTCGATCCGGTATCAACTCAAAGCCGTCACTACAGCTCTTCAAGCTCATGGAATCAAGTATAAATGGTCACCAACCGGTCGGCTGCAGGTCATACACCAGGGAAAAATGCTTCAAGCAGCAGACGAGGATGCAGGCTTCAAGGTGCTTCAAGCTCTTAAACTTGCCGATGACCCGGACTTTAGGAGAGCTTACAAGAGGAAATTGGCACAGTCGTGGACTCCAGAAAAGGGCTCAAAGATTCCCATTCGTCCTTCAGTCTTGCCAGAACCGGAAGATATTACTGACCTTCCACCTCTAGAGGATACTAACTAACTCAAGCTTAAATTACTTGCTACATAGTTGACTAGGTCGAGGTATCCAAATGTTTCCTGGTAGTTTACTCTGTCTTTTGCTGTTGACAATTTGGCTGTTTTAACTTTATTTTTCACGGGGGGGGGGGGGCAGGAGCTGTAGGCGCGTCTCAACAGTAGATTTCCGTTACAGGGCTTATCAGCGTAGTGTTCTCTGAAGAGGGCCGGAGATAAGCCAACACATTTTCTGTTGTTACTTGTTGATCTTTTATCTGTACTTCGGAAAGGATAGTATATTATACATCCAATTGATTAATTTCATTATTTTGAGGGCTAGGGGGGAGGGGGGAACAAGGTTCAAGTTGCTTGAGAGGTATTTCAAGCTAATTAGCTGTAATTTAGAGTGTTTATATAAGCTGTTTTTATAACAGGGACCTACATTTCAAGGTTTATAATATCTATTTAGAAGTTACACTAAACAACTGTTTCTTTTTACATCCACACTACGTACTCAAGTTGAACTTCACACGGAGCCTCACAAAATTAGTGGGGGGGTTATTAGTGCTAGATTAATTAGTTCTATTTATTTACGCTCATACCCATTGTATTGCATATAATCGCTCATTAAGCTGTGTAGCTTTTTTGCACACCAAGTACTCTTAGGCTGTCATAGGCTAACTTTAGCCTGAGTCCACTCTTATCTCACTGACAAAAGTGGTACGTTTGATAAATTGATACGTCTTCAAAACGCAGAATTGATGTAAATAGTTTACTATTGAGATACGACAATGAAAGTGTGCTCGGTGAACATTAAGGGGATGAACAACCCTATAAAGAGGAAAAGGTTGATTCAATATTTGAGGAAAAGGAAACCGGATATTCTTTTCCTGCAGGAGACCCATATAGCCTCTCAGGATGAATGCATTCTAAAGACTGTTCAGTTTCCAACTCAGTTACACGCTCAGGGTTCCTCTAAGTCCAGGGGAGTCGCAATATTGATTGCTAAACATGTTAATTTTATAGTGAGCTCGACCATTAGAGACCCATTAGGCAGATACGTATTTACTAAAGGTGTTCTGGATGGAAGGTCAATGACCTTAGCTTCAATTTATGCTCCAAACATCTCACAAATCCCGTTTATTGACTCAACTTTAGCTGAACTGGTGCAATACCAAGTTGGGGACTTACTGATAGGAGCTGACCTGAATTATGTAATGGACTCAATGCTGGACAAATCCCGGAAGCCAGATGGATCCAAGGTTCCTAGACAATGCTCCAGTACCAAACTTAAAAATATTATGGAAAAATTCCATATGATAGACACGTGGAGATTTCTACATCCCACTCAAAAGGATTACACTTACTTCTCGCCTAGACACAACTCTTTCTCAAGAATAGATTTTATACTAGTGTCTGACTCTCTTGCGTCACAACTTAACTCAGTAGACATTGAAACTAAATACCTTACAGATCATGCTTGGATGGAAGCCAGAGTAGATCTAACGGAAAAAAATAACACAGAGCGTTCGTGGGCGTTAGACAGAACAATTTTATTAAATCCGTTGGTGAAAGAGAAGATTGGTAAGGATCTTGATAACTTCTTCAAGGAAAACAGCTCAGCAGAGATTTCTCCGGCCTTGCTGTGGGATTCGATGAAGGCGGTGATAAGGGGTTCGCTAATTGCTGTCACTTCTAAACTCCGTAAAGATCGAGAACGGGAAAGAAAAGAAATTTTGGATCGTATTAATTACTTAGAAAAAGAACATAAGGCAGGGGGCTCTATCAGAATATATCAACAATTGAACACAGAACGAAAGTTACTAGAGACTCTGGAAATCTCGCAAATTCAAAAGAACCTGGTATTCCTAAAACAAAAATATTGGACAAAATCACCAAAAAACATACAATTACTGGCCTGGAGGGTTAAAAATAAAAGGAAACAGAGCTTGGTAGGGTCTTTGGTAGATGGCAGAGGAGAAAGGCAATATACAGCAAAAAACATAGCCCGCACGTTTGCAGAATACTATGCAGAACTCTACAAGACTAGGACGTCTGGACAGAAGGAGATAGATCAATTTTTGGAGGAGGCGACATATATACCAGTCCTGGAAAAGCAGTATGCAGAGATGTTGGATGAACCAATATCCCTGACAGAACTGAAGGATACGATTAAACATCTTAAAAACAACAAGGCTACGGGCCCAGACGGGCTCCCGTCTGAGTTTTATAAAGTATTCCAGGACGTTTTATCTGAATACCTCTTGGAGGCTTGTAATGATGTTTTACTAAAGGGGGTTATGCCCAACACGTGGTCTGAGTCAACTATATCAGTGATACCTAAGGAAAACAAAGACGCGTCCTCTCCTTCGTCTTACAGACCGATTGCGTTACTCAACCATGATAATAAAATTCTCACTACAATTTTGGCAAATCGGCTAAAGACTTTCATTACAAATTATATTAGCCCAGATCAGACGGGCTTCATTCCAGGCCGTCAAATTACAGATAACATCCGAAGGACTTTAGATATTATTATACATCAAAAGCATTCCAAGGAAGAGACGTTAATCTTGGCTCTAGACTTTGAAAAGGCTTTCGACTCGGTAGAAGTGCCCTACATTATATCCCTCTTTGACAAAATGGGTTTCGGCGATAATTTTTTGAGAGTCATGAAAGCCATATATTCCAAAAATGTTGCTAAAATTAGGGTGAACGGTTGTAGCTCCTCATCCTTCAACCTCGCAAGGGGTACAAGACAGGGGTGCCCATTGTCGCCACTGATTTTTGCTATCGCAATAGAACCTTTGGCGAGACAACTACGGGATACAAAGAGTTTTTCAGGGGTATCCATCAACGGCTCTGAGCATAAGACAAATTTATATGCTGACGATCTAACGCTATATATATCCAACCCAACCAGATCTATTCCTTTGATACTTCACATATTAAAAAATTTTGGCAGGATATCTGTGCTACAAATCAATCATGCCAAATCAGAGTTATATCCAATCTGTGTCAAGCAAGAATCAGAAGAGGCTTTACATGGCCTTTGCCCCTTCAAATGGGTCCAGGACAGTTGGAGACACCTGGGAGTGAAGATACCAAACAACCTAAAGGATCTAGGCAGGTTTAACTATGCCGCCTTACATCTCCAAGTCAAGGCAGAAATCGATAACTGGAGATCCCTTAAACTAAACTTACCGGATAGGTTGCATCTGATTAAGAGTTGTGTGGTGCCAAGATTTCTTTTTCTTTTCCGGGCCTTGCCAATCTCAATCACCAAAAAGGAACTACAGTCCTGGCAAAAATCTCTAACTAACTTTCTTTGGGACGGGAAGAAGGCTAGAATAAGTGGAACACTGGTGCACAGGACGACAGAACTGGGAGGCCTGGATTTTCCACTATTACAAATGTACCACAAAGCAGCAATTTTGACACAGATGATCCAGTGCCAATACGATAATGAACAACAGCACTGGCGGCAAATTGAGTCGACATACACTGCCCCCTACAGTATTCAGGAGGTCACCTGGATGAAAGCCAGTGCTAGGCCAAAGACGATCAAAAGAAACCTCTTATTAACAACAGGTCTTGCAACATGGGATAAAAGCAAAACTCTTCTTCCTACTGGGATTTCCCAATTGGCCACTTACACGGGACAGGAGTGGTTTTTGCCAGGTCTACTCGCGCACGCCTTTAAGGAGTGGAAGGAGGCGGGATTCAGAAGACCGCACGACCTGATGGATAAAGGAGCAATACGGGACAAACAATTCTTCGACCAAAAGATTGGGAAGTGGATGCCGTGGCATCAATATTTGCAATTAAGAACCCTCACCAATCGTCTCACGGAATTGGGCACATTTAGAAGAGATTTAACAAGTTTAGAAAAAATTATTAAACTCTATCCAACTTTCCCGAAAGGTATAATATCTAAAGTCTATAATGTGATCATATCGGAGGTGGATCACACTAAACTCAACTGCCAACGTCGATGGGAAGAGGACCTGTCGGTCAGCTGGGATATACTGGACTGGGATAAGGTGTGGGCGTCCCCAGCCAATCACTCAAGTATCTTTAATATTCACCTGCAATTTTTCAAACTGCTATCAAGGTGGTATATGACCCCCCAGAAGCTACAGAAAATAAACAGAAACAATGACCCACGATGTTGGAAAGGTTGTGGGAAAACTGGAACATATCTTCACTGCTGGTGGGAATGTCCACAGCTGAGCAAATTTTGGGAGGCAGTTCGTAGAGAGATTATGGGAATCACCTCGTTAGACTTACATTTCAAACCCGAAGTCTTTTTACTGAATCAGTGGGATACTGACTTGGATAAGAGGGACAAAGAAATAATTTCACTACTCCTCGCCACTGCACGTCTGACAATAGCGTCTTGCTGGAAATCTCCATCCCCCCCATCGATAGCCACCTGGCATGAGAAAATATGGGAACAATTCGTGATGGCTAAGATTGCAAACAAAATCCAGAGAGCTCAAACACCTCAATTTTCTAGTCTCAAATTTGAATCAACCTGGTATCCTGTTTTCTCTTATCTCACCTCACAGGATATCTTACCTGCAAATACGCAGTACCAAAGATGGGTTCTGATGTAAAATGCTGAAAGTTGAGCCTACAGATTAAAATTATTATTGGGTGTGTTGCTACTGCTAATGTTTTTCTGAAGTGATAAATGTTAGTGTGGTTTGTGTGGTAGGTACGTCTCATAAATGTCAATAACAATGTGGTTTGTTATTGTAATGAATTGTTTTGAAAAATGAATAAAAATAAGTCTTTAAAGATAATATAAATAAATACCCAAGGCCCCATTCTCCTCATACTGCTGGTGTGAATGAAGGGTGGGGCAAATAAAACC